>NC_074682.1:602142-903214 GCF_029448725.1 Salvelinus fontinalis | reverse complement strand
ATTACTAAGGGAACCTGGTTTTTGGTCACTTTCTCATTTTAAAACATGATATAGTAACCCCTCAACAACTCTTCAATATATCAAACGGCGAGACTGACTAGACATGGACAGACTTCATTAGTGTGTTTGTGTCAAGAGCATATTGTCTATTTAGTCAAGCAATGTGGACATACTTGAGAACTTAAAAATAATGTGAATGTCAATGCATAATGTAATTCGGTAGGCCTATAAAAAAACATTTAAAAAAAGCATTATTCTTAATGGTAATACATACTTTTTTGCATATATTTGGGAGTTTTTTTCGCTATAGACTGTTACAATAATTAAATATAAAACGTAAATATAAATAATAGTAACGTTATTATTATTACAATTAAATGCTTGAAAAACCATTGAATTTGACTTGCCAATGTATAAACTCCCTGTAATAAACACTGTATTGGCTACTAGCTCACGCCGCACATGAAAGAAAATCACATGCTCCTGAAATTATGAACGTATCATTCGCTTTCCTGTCAAATCTTGACGTGACCCAGTTGTTTTTTTTCCTTATTCGGCCAGTAGGTTTGGGCCACTGGCAAATGTACCTGTATGTTGAGCCCTGTTGTGTGCGATGCACGAAGGGCTTTTATGTCTTCAAACACTTTGTGTATGCTATGCTAATGATAGCCTAATCGTTTTCGGGTAGATGGAAGGCAATTAATATAACTACAAAGTAGCCTTTGCCTACCTGATTATTTGCACCAACACAATGGCAATTTGTTTTGAAAACAGTATTTCAATATTTTGTTTTAAAAAAATAAACGTTTGCTGCAATTTGGTTGCTAGCTATAGTTTTACCGGCAGAATAAATAAATATCTACAGCATCAACCACAGACAGTCCGAGGCCAAAGTAGCTAGCTAGCAAACGTTGCAACAATCTAGAGGGCACTGTCGATAATAATAATATTACTATGCAATGGACAGAATCATAACATTTCAACACATTGAAGTATATATTTTCTGTACAGGTTAGATGGAAACTATTCGATTTAGCGTTCAAATTTACTAAATACTTACAAGAAGAACTAACGACCTTCACCAAAATATGTTAGCGCTGCTCTGAGGCGTTGATCTTCCGGAAAGAATACTACTGGTGTCGCGAAGGGACAATCAGAGTAAATAAAGTGGCCAATCCAAGACACGCAAAAACGTCCATCTACGGAAACATCATGGGCACAAAAACTATCAGAGATAGCCAAGTGCAGGGTTCCCGACCGATTCGTGTATGGTTCTTTCAATCAATATCCGAATTTAACTAAGACGGATAATCATTTTGAATGCATTAATTCATTTTCTATATTTCGTCCACAAGATTGAATTCATGAACAGAGACGGTGTTGGTGTAGAGAGGAGGGGCTTGAACAGGATACGTGTGCTAGCTGTCTTCAAAGTAAAAGCTGTGTGACTATCTGACTCCAGTCAACACGGTGGGTTCGGGCCTATTCAGTTTGAGACTCAGGGTACACAGCATCGACTCCGGCAGAATCATATTACTCTGGGTTCCGGCTAATGGTAGTCGGGTGAGTCCACTAAAGCATATCTGTCCCGATTACCTTTTTCAGAAGTAGGGCAATATGAGTTTTTTTATTCAGCAGGTGATGGAAGAACTAAAAACGAATAAATATAATAATTTCACCTCTAATTAGCTCTGTCATTTGCATGCTAAAATTCGTCTTATTAGGCTATTAGATGGAGAAGGATCTCAAAATGGAGAAGGATCTCAAACCTTGTGATATCCTCAGTCATTTCACTTACAGACTTGTATTTCAGAAGAGGGAAAAACCCTTGCTCAAAAAACAATTGTACAGACAAATGAAAAAGCTCTTTTTAAAAATCGTATTATAATTTCCACAGAAACTTCATAACCAGTTAGTTGGATTTCTGTAAACGTTATGCTATAAATGAATTAGATTTTACCACAGATTTTTTTTTTTGGAACCTCACTCACACTAATTCTAGTAATTTAAGTCCTTCGGCCAAACCTGGTTTAATATAATGGCGTTGGCGATTTTTTGTCATATGCTGGTGGCCACGTTAATTATAAGATGACTTGGGATACATGACAGACAGCACATCTCAGTGTCATAGTCTATAGCTTATTTTTCTATAGTAGGTCTATTCGCCGATACATCCTGACAAAATACACCATATGAGTGGCCTAATGTAATTTTACATCATTGCAATTTACAGCCTAGTGTAGACAATAATTGTGTTCTAACAATAATAAATTCCTCATTGTTACAGCATAGGTCTAGGAGGAATAATGTTTTTTTTATTCTAAAAATGTAGGCCTATCAATAATGGAGGAAGGAATGAATTATGGGACGTTTCAGGCCCCGAAGTGAACATAATTGTACACTCACAAACTCGATCAGAAACGAGGGCTGAGGGCCTTACATTGCAAACTTCCCTTGTTTGGCTATTCGTTTGAACCGACGGCCAAGATGGTGACAGGGATTCCCCCAAGGGCATTAGGGTAAGTGGCGGAGGGTGTGTATTTAATGATTTTGAAACGCAACCGAAATATACAAGCAGTGGACCCTATTTCCATGCTTTTAGGGCCCATACTGGAATTCAACAGAAAATGGGCGTGGCTTCGCAATGTTTTCAGATTGAAAGAAAATGGCGACTCCCGTACGGCTCGGGAGAGGCAAAGGTCGAGAGCCATGCGAAATACAACCCAACCAAGCCACACTGCTTCTTGACACAATGCCCACCTTACCCGGAAGCCAGCCACACCAATGTGTCGGAGGATACACCGTACACCTGGCGACCGTGTCATCGTGCATGCGCCTGCCCGCCACAGGAGTCGCTAGAGCGCAATGGGACAAGGACATCTCTGCCAACCAAACCCTTCCCTAACCCGGTCAACGCTGGGCCAATTGTCTGCCGCCCCATGGGTCTCCCAGTCGTGGCCGGCTGCGACAGAGCCTGGACTCAAACCATGATCTCTAGTGGCACAGCTAGCAACTGTGATGCAGTGCCTTAGACCACTGCGCCACTCGGGAGGCCACTGAACAGGTGATGTTGAGAAGTGTCTGCTACTTTAAGCATCAGCTGTCAGAGCAGCTTACCGATCGCTGCAGCTGTACACAGCCCATCTGTAAATAGCCCATCCAATCAACCAACTACCTACCTCATCCCCATATTTGTTTTTGTTTTTCTGCTGTTTTGCACACCAGTATTTCTACTTGCACATCCTCATCTGCACATATATCACTCCAGTGTAAATTGCTAAATTGTAATTACTTCGCCACTATTGGCCTATTTATTGCCTTACCTCCTTACTTGATTTGCAGACACTGTATACGGATGTTTATATTGTGTTATTGACTGTACAATTTTTGCTTTATCTTGGCCAGGTCGCAGTTGTAAATGAGACCTTGTTCTCAACTGGCCTATCTGGTTAAATAAAGGTGAAACTTGAACTCTGTGAAGCATTTATTTGGGCTACAATCTGAGGCTGGTAACTCTAATGAACTTATCCTCTGCAGCAGAAGTAACTCTGGGTCTTCCTTTCCTGTGGTGGTCCTCATGAGAGCCAGTTTCATCATAGAGCTTGATGATTTTTGTGACTACACTTGAAGAAACTTACAGTTCTTAAAATGTTCCGCATTGACTGACCTTCATGTCTTAAAGTAATGATGGACTGTCGTTTCTCTTTGCTTATTTGAGCCGTTCTTGCCATAATATGGACTTGGTCTTTTACCAAATAAGGCTGTATACCACCACTACCTTGTCACAACAACTGATTGGCTCAAACGCATTAAGGAGGAAAGAAATTCCACAAATTATCTTTTAATTGAAATGCATTCCAGGTGCCTACCTCATGAAGCTGGTTGAGAGAATGCAGAGTGTGCAAAGCTGTCATCAGGGAAAAGGGTGGCTACTTTGAATAATCTTTATTGGTTACTACATGATTCCATATGTGTTTTTTCCTAGTTTTGATGTCTTCACTATTATTCTACAATGTAGAAAATAGAAAAAATAAAGAAAAACCCTGGAATGAGTAGGTGTGTCCAAACTTTTTACTGGTACTGTATATACAGTGGGGAGAACAAGTATTTATTTTTTATTTATTTATTTTTGGGGGGGGGGAGAACAAGTATTTGATACACTGCCGATTTTGCAGGTTTTCCTACTTACAAAGCATGTCTGTAATTTTTATCATAGGTACACTTCAACTGTGAGAGACGGAATCTAAAACAAAAATCCAGAAAATCACATTGTATGATTTTTAAGTAATTAATTAGCATTTTATTTTGGTGGACAACCAGAGACATACACAACCAGAGACTTTCTGTCAAACTATTCGTCACAGACGGATCGAGTGGTTTCAGAGAGACGACAGACAAAGGCGTCTAAGCGTAAATATATGTTGCATTTCTAAATCCGAATGAGCGGTTGTTAGGGTGCTAAATATCCATATTTACAGTGAGCGTATTATTCAGCTGTATAGACAATATCTGAATTCCTTTGTCTCTCCTTCTCCCCCTCTTTCTTTCCCTACCCCTTTCATTGTGTAACAAGCTGTCATATCGGTGCTGTCATAACCACTGGAGTCATACACCTTAACAGTACCTACCTAGAAGAGGGCTGTTACTTAACGTGACCCAGTGGTTAGCCTTGAGATTTACTATTTGGAGAAACCCCTGGGCCAGTGTTGGTACTGCTGACAGCATGGCGATGCCGCCCACCACACGGAGGTAAATGCAAATAGTTATAATCTGAGATTTTTATATTCACCTTAATGGATGGTGACACCAGCTAGGAGCGAAACAGCACCAAGGTTTCCCAAGTCTCACCTTCCTTTCGTCCTTCTTCCAAGCCAAGTCATTCACCCGGATGTCAAAGCACTTGGTCTCCTTGATAATCCTCCGGTGGCTCTCCTTCTGTTTCCCCTGTGCCTTGTCCATGTTCAGTCTCAACTTTATTGATAATATAAATAAAAAATGGTGGTGGGGTGTTAAGATAATCAGAAATACTATGAAACATCCCCACTTTTAGCACACATTTGCAAGCAGGCAAAGTAACAGGTGTGCGCTGAGGCATGTGTGATCACTCAACATTGACAGGACTGACAAAAAGACATGCTCACATGCAAACAAAAGATAACGTGTCTAACTTGCACATATGCAGTTATTAGGAGACTAGATACAAATAGCTATTCCTGGCTACCAATGTTCTAGCATTAATTTATTGAGGCAAGCAGATCAGAGATGTCAAGGTGGTAGCCAAGCATATGCCATGTGTACATGTGACACACACATATGTATGGTCATATTGTTGATGTTTTATTTTGTTTGTTATTTTATGGAGCCATTTTCTAGAAATTTTTGTTTTAAGCAAGCAGCATACCACCCTGCATACCACTGCTGGCTTGCTTCTGAAGCTAAGCAGGGTTTGTCCTGGTTACTCCCTAGATGGGAGACCAGATGTTGTGGGGAGGGGTGTTGGAGGGCCAGTAGAAAGCACTCTTTCCTCTGGTCTAAATAAATATCCCGATGCCCCAGGGCAGTGATGGAGGACATTGCTCAATGTAGGGTGCAGTCTTTCAAATGGGATGTTAAACGTGTGTCCTGACTCTGTGGTCACTAAAGATCCCATGACACTTATTGTAAGAGTAGGGGTGTTAACCCTGGTGTCCTGGCTAAATTCCTAATCTGGCCCTCATACCATCATGGCCACCTAATCATCCCCAGAATACAATTGGCTCAATCATCTCCCCTGTAACTATTCCCCAGGTCGTTGCTGTAAATGAGAATGTGTTCTCAGTCAACTTACCGGGTAAAATAAGGGTTAAATAAAAAATAAACCTAACAATAATAGACCTCCCAGGTATTTACCTTTAATGTATGTATATGATTACTGCCGCTAGAGGGAGCTGTGACATCAATAGAGTGTGTTAGTGAGATTTTGTTAGTTTCTCCGTCTCATTATTTTACCCTATTAATTCAGGTACAGTTGAAGTCGTAAGTTTACATACACTTAGCATGGAGTCATTATAACTCGTTTTTCAACCACTCCACAAATTTCTTGTTAACAAACTATAGTTTTGGCAAGTCGATTAGGACATCTACTTTGTGCATGACACAAGTAATTTTCCCAATAAATGTTTGCAGACAGATTACTTCACTTATAATTCACTGTATCACAATTCCAGTGGGTCAGAAGTTAACATACACCAAGTTGACTGTGCATTTAAACAGCTTGGAATATTCCAGAAAATTATGTCATGGCTTTAGAAGCTTCTGATAGGCTAATTGACATAATTTGAGTCAATTGGAGGTGTACCTGTGGATGTATTTCAAGGCCTACCTTCAAACTCAGTGCCTCTTTTGCTTGTCATCATGGGAAAATCAAAAGAAATCAGCCAAGACATCAGAAATAAAATGTATAGACCTCCACAAGTCTGGTTCATTCTTGGGAGTAATTTCCAAATGCCTGAAGGTACCACGTTCATCTGTACAAACAATAGTCCGCAAGTATAAACACCATGGGACCACGCAGCCGTCATACCACTCAGGAAGGAGACATGTTCTGTCTCCTAGAGAATAATATACTTTGGTGCGAAAAGTGCAAATCAATCCCAGAACAACAGCAAAGGACCTTGTGAAGATGCTGGAGGAAACAGGTACAAAAGTATCTATATCCACAGTAAAACGAGTCCTATATCGACATAACCTTGAAAGTCCGCTCAGTAAGGAAGAAGCCACTGCTCCAAAACCGCCATAAAAAAGCCAGACTATGGTTTGCAACTGCACATGGGACAAAGATCGTACTTTTTGGAGAATTGTTGTCTGGTCTGATGAAACAAAAATAGAACTGTTTGGCCATAATGACCATCGTTATGTTTGGAGGAAAAAGGGGGAGGCTTGCAAGCTGAAGAACACCATCCCAACCGTGAAGCACAGGGGTGGCAGCATCATGTTGTGGGGGTGCTTTGCTGCAGGAGGGACTGATGCATGTCACAAAATAGATGGCATCATGAGGTAGGAAAATTATGTGGATATATTGATGCAACATCTCAAGACATCAGTCAGGAAGTTAAAGCTTGGTCGCAAATGGGTCTTCCAAATGGACAATGACCCCAAGCATACTTCCAAAGTTGTGGAAAAATGGCTTAAGGACAACAAAGTCAAGGTATTGGAGTGGCCATCACAAAGCCCTGACCTCAAGCCTATAGAAAATGTGTGGGCAGAACTGAAAACGCGTGTGCAAGCAAGGAGGCCGACAAACCTGACTCAGTTACACCAGCTTGGTCAGGAGGAATGGGCCAAAATTCACCCAACTTATTGTGGGAAGCTTGTGGAAGGTTACCCGAAACGTTTGACCCAAGTTAAACAATTTAAAGGCAATGCTACCAAATACTAATTGAGTGTATGTAAACTTCTGACCCCCTGGGAATGTGATGAAAAAAATAAAGGCTGAAATAAATCTCTCTCTACTATTATTCTGACATTTCACATTCTTAAAATAAAGTGGTGATCCTAACTGGCCTAAGACAGGGAATTTTTACTTGAATTAAATGTCAGGAATTGTGAAAAACTGAGTTTAAATGTATTTGGTGAAGGTGTATGTAAACTTCCAAATTCAACTGTATGTAATGTGCAGAAGTGCAATATGCCTCAAAATATTCAGGTAATATGGTTAATTACATAGTCCATGAGTTTGGTGATGTTTGGTGATGTTTGAAGGCAATTGAAGGGAGTTTTAACGGAGTGAAAAACTGGTTTGTATTTTCCCCATTGTAAGTAATGGAGTTAGGCTAGGTTGCTAATGGTTTCCATGTAAGATAAGGGATTAAGATGGCGTCCGAACTTTCTGTACTTCTTTTCAACAACGTTTTAGGTCCAATTAGTTTTATTTTCTATGAAAAAAGGCTCAATTTACTTTAGGTAATATATGTAAATATGTGATGTCACGATAAAATATGTTAGTGTTAATATTTGTACAAAAATAGCGTTTAACAGTTCGCTAGCTTGATGCTAACAAAAATGTAGCTTGCCTAAGTGCAGGGTTAGCCTTAGGCTAGTTGGTTTTAGTCAATGTTAGCTTACATGTTGGTGGTTAATAGGCCTCCAGTAATTAATAAAAATTGAAATTGACACTGATAGTACAGTGAGTTATATATAGTGTGAATGTGTGGATGTATGGTGACTCCAGGTTTGGATGAAGGGACCAACGGGACTGCCATGGGCAAGTCCCTTGACGGGTACCAGGAATGGTGGGAGGACAATCTGAAGGTAATTGTCGTGGCACACAACAGCAGCGTCCAGTCCTCCAGAGTACTCACCCTATCGCCTGCTGTACGGAAGGGAGCCGCAGCTGTTTACAATGCAATTGTATATACAAGTATTGCATATACTGTAGTATAAAACATTTGTGTTTGACTTAGTGTTTTTCCATTGCTATTTTTGTATAACGTACTTTGAGATCACTGATACTCCACCTGATGTGGTGGAAGTTGTCAAACTAGATCTGAACGCCTTCGAGGACCACTGAAAGATTATCGGAATCTGTGTGGGTATCTGGACAGGTAGGATGACGGACAATATTGAAGGTGAACAGGTGGTCACGGGTCAGGAATGGAGGCAGGAACTCCTTTAATCACGAAGTGGTATATTTACTGGGTAATTTCTGTGCTGCATAACAAAGGAAACAGAATAATATGTATCTAATCAAATTCAAATCAGAAAGTCAAATCATAACAATCATTCTCATTATTAACAGAATGAGGTAATTCAGCAATGCGGTTCCATAGGAATTCAATATGAAGCAGAATGGAGTCATTGTCACGTTCCTGACCTGTTTTCTCTTGTTTTGTATGTATTTAGTATGGTCAGGGCGTGAGTTCGGTGGGTTGTCTATGTGTTGTTTTCTATGTTGGGGTTTTGTGCGTTCGGCCTGGTATGATTCTCAATCAGAGGCAGCTGTCAATCGTTGTCTTTGATTGAGAATCATACTTAGGCAGCCGGGGTTCACGTGTGTGTTTGTGGGTGTTTGTATTTCGTGTCAGTGTTCGTGCCACACGGGACTGTCTTTCGGTTTGAATCGCTTGTGTTATTTTGTTTCGTGTAGTGTTCAGTTTATTGTTAATAAATCATTGTCACTTTCCACTCTGCGTCTTGGTCCGATCCCTACACCTCCTCTTCAGACGAAGAGGAGGAAATCTGCCGTTACAGTCATTTAGGATCATAACCATTCATCATAATCATGAGAAGGATAATGCATATAAAAATCCATCAGTTATTCAATCTATAATCTCCCTTAGTCTGATATCAGAATTTCAGTTCAGCAAACAATAACTCGTTTCATATTTGATCCTTTCAGTTTTGTCTTCATTTGTACATGTCATTTCATTACATATTAAGGAGCGCCTTTAGCACCTCGGATTCAGTGACCGCCTGCAGGGAGAAACTTTGTACTGGGCAGGGGAAAAAGAGGGAGGAGCACCGGGGATAGTCGCATTAGAAGGGGTGGGAGATGAGAACATGTTGGACGGGCAAGGAGGCATGGCTGAGTCAAATAGGAATCCTGACTTAATGAAGTGGTGGTTAAAGAGCTCAGCCATGTGCTTCTTGTTAGTAACAACAACATCATCAACATTAAGGGACACGGGCAGCTGTGAGGAGGAGGGTTTATTCTGTAGGTCTTTAACTGTTTTCAAGAACTTCTTGAGGTTAGACCCACAGAAAGTGAACTGCTCCTTAAAGTAACTAACTTTGGCCTTCCAGATAGCCTGAGTGCACTTATTCCTCATTTGCCTGAACGAGAGCCAGTCGGCCTGAGTATGCGAGTGCTGAGCCTTTCGCGAAATGCAATTCTTGATTTGGAGTAACTCTGCAAGATCATGGTCGAACCAGGGGCTGAACCTGTTTTTAATTCTCATTTCTTTATCGGGGCGTGTTTGTTTACAATACAACTGAAAATATCAAAAAAGAAGGTCCAAGCGTCTTTAACAGAGGGGATCAAGCTGATTCTATACCAATTTACAGAGACCAGGTCATGAAGGAAGGGTTGCTCATGAAAGTTTTTTAGCAAGCTCTATGACAAATCAGGACAGGTCGTTTCACTGAGCAGCCATTACGAACACAGGCTGTAAAACAGTGATCAATAAGGTCATTACGAAAACCCTGATACCTATCAGGATTTATTTGTGAGGATAACATCGAGGAGAGTAGCCTTTTCTGGGTGTTTGCGGGATTGGTAATTATCTGAGAAAGATTTAGGGAGTCCCATTGCTTTAGGACTTGATCAGGTGGTTTAAGCATGTCCCAGTTTAGGTTACCTAGCAGGACAAATTCAGACATAGTGTAAGTGGCCAGGAGAGAGAGAGCTTAGGGTAGGGTACAGGTCGGTGCTGATGGAGGACGATAACGCCCAGCAACAGTCAACAAAGAGCTATTTGAAAGTTTAATGCTTAAAAACAACAAATTAAATTGTTTGGGGTCAGACAACCGAGCACTGACGGTGATCCTTGGTTAAAGATTGCCGCTCCACCACCTTTGGAAAATCTGTCTTTTCCCAAAAATGTTATAACCAGAAAGGTTACCATCAGTATTCAACACTCTTCCCGAAACACATCTCAGTAATGATCAACACATCTGGATTGGTGCTCTGAAACCACATTTCAGGTAATAAGCTTCTAGTGTTAATGTTTAGAAAACCCAGGCTTTTACGAGAGCAGAAATCAGTGAAGCAGATATCAGAGCACAAGTCAGAATTGGGGCTAGCAACAGTAGATGGGCCAGGGTGTACAGGCACATTTCCAGATATCATCAGCAGTAATACAATCTGGAGGGAAGTTTATCCTGTGGAGGGTAGCATCCTGTAAATGTCCCTGTCAAAAGATCCAAGTTTATCTACCTTTTGATTTATTTTTATTTAAAAATGTGAGAGCTCGCATGCAGCTGTGTGTCTCTCCCTCTAGTACTAATTATGGCAAATAATATATAGCAAATAGAAATCAAACTTGATGGACATCAGACATAGATGGGAGGGTAGAGGAAGGACAGGACTAAAAACAAACAAAATAGTACTATTGCAAAATAGATTGTGTCTGTAAAATGTCTATAGTGTGTATAAAGCTGGAAGTAGAAGCCTATGTGTTCTTGATCATTCATTTACTCTAATTAGGGGAGGGATGGTAAATGTTCCTCTAAATGGAGGAACATTTAAGGAAAATATATTTTTTCAAGATATATGTATGTGTGTATGTATGTATGTATGTATGTATGTATGTATGTATGTATGTATGTATGTATGTATGTATGTGTATATACACAGTACCAGTCAAAGGTTTGGACACAGCTACTCATTCAAGGGTTTTTCTTAATTTTTTACATTGTAGAATAATAGTGAATACATCAAAACTATAAATTAACACATATGGAATGATGTAGTAACCAAATAAGTGTTAAACAAATCCAAATATATTTTATATTTGAGATTGTTCAAATAGCCACCCCTTGCCTTGATGACAGCGTTGTACAAGCTTGGCATTCTCTCAACCAGCTTCATGAGGTAATCACCTGTAATGCAATTCAATTAACAGGTGTGCCTTGTTAAAAGTTAATTTGTGGAATTTCTTTCTTCCTTAATGTGTTAGAGCCAATCACATGTGTTGTGTTGTGACATGGTAAGGGTGGTATACAGAAGATAGCCCTATTTGGTAAAAGACCAAGTCCATATTATGGCAAGAACAGCTCAAATAAGCAAAGAGAAATGGCAGTCCATCATTACTTTAAGACATGAACGTTAGTAAATCCAGAAAATTTCTAGAACTTTCAAAAAGTTTCTTCAAGTGCAGTCACAAAAACCATCAAGTGCTATGATGAAACTGGATCTCATGAGGACCGCCTGTAACGTATACGCTGGGAGTCAGGAAGCAAGTACAGGGAGTGCAAATTTGATAATAAATATAACATAGTACAAAACAAGAAACATGAAAAGCTTACAGACATGAAACAGTCAATAACACCTGGGGAAAGAACTAAGGGGAATGATAGATATAGGGGAGGTAATCAGGAAGGTGATGGAGTCCAGGTAAGTGTCATGAGGCGCAGGTGCGCGTAGCGTTGGTGGCAGGTGTGCGTAATGATGAGACAACTGGTGACGTCGAGCGCCGGAAAGGGGGAGCTGCAGTAAATGTGACACCGCCACAGGAAAGGAGGACCCAGAGTTACCTTTGCTGCAGAGGATCAGTTAATTACAGTTACCAGCCTCAAAATTTGCAGCCCAAATAAATGCTTCACAGAGTTCAAGTAGCAGACATATCTCAACATCAACTGTTCAGAGGAGACTTTGTGAATCAAGCCTTCATGGTCAAATTGCTGCAAATCAACCACTACTAAAGGACACCAATGAGAAAAAGAGTCTTGCTTGGGCCAAGAAACACAAGCAATGGATATTAGACCGGTGGAAATTTGTCCTTTGGTCTGGAGTCCAAATTTTTGATTTTTGGTTCCATCCGCTATGTCTTTGTGAGACGCAGTGTGGGTGAACGGATGATCTCCGCATGTGTATTTCTCACCTTAAAGCATGGAGGTGTGATGGTGTGGGAGTGCTTTGCTGGTGACACTGTCGGTGCAAACATTTTAAAATAAAGAAAAACCCTTGAATGAGTAGGTGTGTCCAAACCTTTGACTGATACTTATATACACTGCTCAAAAAAATAAAGGGAACACTTAAACAACACAATGTAACTCCAAGTCAATCACACTTCTGTGAAATCAAACTGTCCACTTAGGAAGCAACACGGATTGACAATAAATTTCACATGCTGTTGTGCAAACGGGGCTCTACAGCTCTACGGGGCTCTACAGCTCTACAGATGGGAGAACCTTCCAGAAGTACAACCATCTCTAAAGCACTCCATCAATTAGGCCTTTATGATAGAGTGTCCAGACGGAGCCACTCCTCAGTAAAGAGGCACATGACAGCCCGCTCGGAGTTTGCCAAAGGCACCTAAAGGACTCTCAAACCATGAGAAACAAGATTCTCAGGTCTGATGAAACCAAGATTGAAGTATCGTGGCCTGCTGGAGGTCATTTTGCAGGGCTCTGGCAGTGCACCTCCTTGCACTAAGGCGGAGGTAGCGGTCCTGCTGCTGGGTTGTTGTCCTCCTACGGCCTCCTCCACATCTCCTGATGTACTGGCCTGTCTCCTGGTAGCGCCTGCATGCTCTGGACACTACGCTGACAGACACAGCAAACTTTTTGCCACAGTTCGCATTGATGTGCCATCCTGGATGAACTGCACTACCTGAGCCACTTGTGTGGGTTGTAGACTCCGTCTCATGCTACCACTAGAGTGAGAGCACCACCAGCATTCAAAAGTGACCAAAACATGAGCCAGGAAGCATAGGAACTGAGAAGTGGTCTGTGGTCACCACCTGCAGAATCACTCCTGTTTTGGGGGGTGTCTTGCTAATTGCCTATAATTTCCACCTTTTGTCTATTCCATTTGCACAACAACATGTGGAATTTATTGCCAATCAGTGTTGCTTCCTAAGTGGACAGTTTGATTTCACAGAAGTGTGATTGACTTGGAGTTACATTGTGTTTTTTAAGTGTTCCCTTTATTTTTTTGAGCAGTGTATATGGGGGATACATTGATTGGAATCCACAATCTATCTGCAATGTTATACCCCCCCTCCAAAGTATTTTTGTTTTTTAAAAACAGATAATAAAAAAGGTTGCTGGAGCATTCTTGAAACCAAAAGGCATGACTTTGAAAGACAACAAACCATCAGGGGTGACGAAGGCAGGCTTGTCCTGGCTGACGGGATCTATTGCCACCTGTCAATATCCGCTTTTCACATCCCGATTATTTAAGATGGTCGCTCCGACCAGAGATTCCAGTATATTATCGATGTTTGGTAGAGGGTAGGCATCACTTTCTGTTATGGCATTCTGTAGTCCACACCTGTAGTCCACACAGAATCGATATCCTCCATCTTTCTTTGGAATCAAAACAACCGGAAAAGGTTCCACAAAGCCATTAGCCAATATGCTCTCAAGCTTTTCATTGAGAATCGCCAGTTTGGAGGGGGACAGCCTGTAGAGATGTTGCTTAATGGGGACTTCATGCCGGCTGTAGATTTTGTGTTTGAAGACTGTTGTTCAGCCAGTTGTAAGAGTACAGACCTCACCGTTTATCTCCAGCATCTGGGAGCGCTGGCACCTCTCGTGGGTAGGGTATGGCTGTAATCAGTGTGATAGACGGATTATCTGCCTTCATTGGTGAAACTTGTTTTATTCTCTGCCTTTTCATTGTATTTTCTCTGTCTTTGTCGTCATCTTCATCTTTGTCTTGACTTTTCCAAGACTCTGGATAGGATAGCAGGCAGTGCATTTCCAGTTTGAAGTTGAGGTGGCCGGAAAGGGTCAGAGCACATCCAATAGGATGTTTCGGACAATGAGATGGTCAGTCTGCTGAAGAACATGATGTCCAGGCCAAGGACTACATCAAATGCAAGGCACAGATCTGCAAGAATAGTTACAGGAAGGGTAATCTCATCATGCAGCTTTATTTCCATATCCGTCCAGCCCAAGGGATTGGTCGGTTCTCTAAATACAATGGTCCTTCCTCCCAAGTTCAAAGCTCCTCATGTGGTAATGCCATCTTTTTCCAGAGGGGCTCCTTCCTCAGGGTGTAAGTTGCTCCTGTGTCCATTATGGCCTTCCATCTACAGTTCCAAACAGTCAGGGGAACCAACAGTGGTTGAGGGATATGAACAAGACAGCTAAGTGAGCTGTCTGAAGGCGTCATCGATGGCATTGAGGCCGACCTAACCAAATGCAAGCCACCACGCCTATCTATACCGCCTGTCTTCTGACCTTTTTCTGAATCGTGATGCTGGTCATAGAGAGGGCAGGAACCTGGAGGAAGTTGGCCCTTACACCTCCAGCACATCATTGGACTTTTGTCCTGGTTCTTAGGCACAAACCGCTGAGACAATTTAGCCCCAGGAGAGTTGTTGGGATACCGGGATGAGAGAACACGGGTTTGAGGTGGTGCTCCCAGTTTTTCTCAAACTGGGTCCCAAGATACACCGGATCCTCCATATTCTGCACACATTCGTGAAGTTGACTGGCAAGGCGGGGAACAATGTTCTTAAGAATGAGTTTGACTATCTCCTGTTCAGTAATATCAGCCTTCCATCTCCTAAATAGATAGGAGAAGGCAAAGTTCCGTATTGGTGCTGCTTCACGCTGGAGTCTGTTACGAACCCATTCCGCCAGTTCACCCTCATAGTCCTCCAAGAGAAATAGCTTCTGAAACTCCTCCCAAGTTGACACCTGTTCACGGGCCATCTCCCACCAGTCTCTTGCTGTACCATGGAGAACACTGCGGAGGGTGGCAAGAATCTCCAAGTCAGTGACAGTGCCGGAGAGAAAGGAATTCATTACACATAAATAGGAAAAGCAGAGGATCAACATAATCTTCTGGGCTGCCAAAAGTGGGAAAAAGGAGATTGATAGGGAGGGAGCTCTCTAGAGGAGGCATGACAGTGGCAGGAGGTCTTGGTGAAACTGGAGTTCATTGTTTAACTGCGTTGTTAGATGTTTTTTCCAGTGCTATCTGTTCCTATTCCTTTAATGGCAGAGGTAAACACTGAGAGAGGTGCAGATGATTTGTCCAGAAGGGAAAAGCTCTGCATTACCTCCTGGTACAGCTCTTCCAGTTGACAGTCTATGGCCTTCTGTACTCTCATTAGAGAGTTCCCCTGTGAGAGAGTTCTTCATGTCCCCCATAATATGTTTCAGGTGAGCACACATTTCCTTCATAACAGAGGCTGTCTTGCTCAAGACAGGTCATGACTAGATGATGGTTAGTTTCTATAAGTGTTTTGAGACTTTGCATTTTCCCTTGAACATCCTGTTTTAGAGAATCTTGCAAATATTTCTGTGTTTGAACAGTTTGTTGTTTATTTTCCTCCTTTTGATGGGGGAGGTGAGCCAACCTCAGTGGCAAATGTTTCTGATGGACCTCCACGCTTTCACTAAGTTTGCGAATGCCATTCACCTGCATTGTCAAACTATTGTTGGTGTGTCCGTTGTTGTTCCATTTGTCGTGTGAGCACAGAGACACCTCTCCTAGTCTGTCTGAGCAGAATAACAGGCAGAGGTTGAGGGGAGGGTAATGGTGGAGAGGTTATAGGCGAGCCAGAATCCTGTGGATAAGGTACAGTGCTCTCCAACTCCATTACACAATCAAGTCTTTCCACAATAAAATTATCCCGGTCATAATTTCCTTTGGGCGTGTCTACATTGACACAGTGTAGGATTCCAATAAAATACACGATTCAACAACTGTGTGTGTGCTGTGTTCATGGGTGCTTTTCTCCACAGGTACCTAGGGAACAGCTGTTCGGGCGCCAGTTCGGTATTATTAGAGAGGGGTAAAGATAACAACTTTTGTTTGGGCGCCAGGCAGGTATTAAACCCTGCCAATGTGAGATGAGTAGGAGAGAGAGTACCGCTACCAGAGACACACACACACACACAAGCAGAAGAGACTGCCGAGAGTGTATCCTGTTTACCAGTTAGCCAGTGGAGAAAAATGATAAGACACACCATATATCCACAAGTCACAGCACAGGGGTAAACCAACCAATAATACCTCATACAATAATAATGGTTATTATTTTAATTTGATTTCACCTTTATTTAACAGGTAAGCTAGTTGAGAACAAGTTCTCATTTACAACTGCGACCTGGCCAAGATAAAGCAAAGCAGTGCGACAGAAACAACAACACAGAGTTACATGGAATAAACAAGCATACAGACAATGGCGTACACAATAGAAAAAAAAGAAAGTCTATATACAGTATGTGCAAATGGCATGAGGAGGTATTGCAATAAATAGGCCATAGTAGCAAAGTAATTACAATTTAGCAGATTAACACTGGAGTGATAGATGAGCAGATGATGATGAGCAGATGATGGTGTGTAAGTAGTGATATTGGTGTGCAAAAGAGCAGCAAAGTAAATAAAAACAATATGGGGATGAGGTAGGTAGATTGGGTGGGCTTTTTACAGATGGACTATGTACAGCTGCAGCGATCGGTTAGCTGCTCAGATAGCTGATGTTTAAAGTTAGTGAGGGAAATGTAAGTCTCCAGTTTCAGCGATTTTTGCAATTAGTTCCAGTCACTGGCAGCAGAGAACTGGAAGGAGAGGCGGCCAAAGTAGGTGTTGGCTTTGGGGATGACCAGTGAGATATACCTGCTGGAGCGAGTGCTACGGGTGGGTGTTGTTATTGTGACCAGTGAGCTGAGATAAGGCGGAGCTTTACCTAGCATAGACTTGTAGATGACCTGGAGCCAATGGGTCTGGCGACGAATATGTAGCGAGGGCCAGCCGACTAGAGCATACAAGTCGCAGTGGTGGGTGGTATAAGGTGCTTTGGTAACAAAACGGATGGCACTGTGATAGACTGCATCCAATTTGCTGAGTAGAGAATTGGAAGCTATATTGTAGATGACATCACCGAAGTTGAGGATCGGTGGGATAGTCAGTTTTACTAGGGTAAGTTTGGCGGCGTGAATGAAGGAGGCTTTGTTTCGAAATAGAAAGATGAGTCTAGAAGGAGAGTTTACAGTCTAACCAGACACCTAGGTACTTGTAATTGTCCACGTATTCTAGGTCAGAACCATCCAGAGTAGTGATGCTAGTCGGGCGGGTGGGTGAGGGCAGCGAACGGTTGAAAAGCATACATTTGGTTTTGCTAGCGTTTAAGAGCAGTTGGAGGCCACAGAAGGACAGTTGTATGGCATTGAAGCTCATTTGGAGGTTAAATAGCACAGTGTCCAAGGAAGGGCCAGAAGTATACAGAATGGTGTCATCTGCGTAGAGGTGGATCAGGGAATCACCCGGACCAAGAGCGACATCGTTGATATAAACAGAGAAAAGAGTCGGCCCGAGAATTTAACCCTGTGGTACCCCCATAGAGACTGCCAGAGGTCCGGACAACAGGCTCTCCGATTTTACACACTGAACTCTGTGTTGTTATGTGTTAATAACATTTAGACTAAATTACCCAGCAGGCTATGCGGGAGGCAGATGGTTGAAGAATGCTTTGCATGGCTAAACATGGAGTTTTCTAGCTGAAGTATATGTTCATTAAAAGTAGTTAAACCTACGCCCCGGTTTGTCATTATATAAGGAACAAACATAACAAACTCCATCTGCGAAGTAGTTGGTGAACCAGGCGAGGCAGTCATTTGAGAAACCAAGGCTATTGAGTCTGCCAATAAGAATACGGTGATTGACAGAGTCGAAAGCCTTGGCCAGGTCGATGAAGACGGCTACCCAGTACTGTCTTTTATCGATGGCTGTTATGATATCGTTTAGTAACTTGAGCGTGGCTGAGGTGCACCCATGACCAGCTCGGAAACCGGATTGCACAGCGGAGAAGGTACGGTGGGATTTGAAATGGTCAGTGATCTGTTTATTAACTTGGCTTTTAAATACTTTAAAAAGGCAGGGCAGGATGGATATAGGTCTGTAAAAGTTTGGGTCTCGTGTGTCACCCCCTTTGAAGAGGGGGATGACTGCGGCAGCTTTCCAATCTTTAGGGATCTCGGACGAAATGAAAGAGAGGTTGAACAGACTGGTAATAGGGGTTGCAACAATGGCGGCGGATATTTTTAGAAAGAAAGGGTCCAGATTGTCTAGCCCAGCTGATGTGTACGGGTCCAGGTTTTGCAGCTCTTTCAGAACATCTGCGATCTGGATTTGGGTGAAGGAGAAGCTAAGGAGGCTCGGGCAAGTAGCTGCAAGGGGTGCGGAGCTGCTGTCCGGGTTTGAGGTAGCCAGGAGGAAAGCATGGCCAACCGTAGAGAAATGCTGATTGAAATTTTCGATTATCATGGATTTATTGGTGGTGACCATGTCGCCTAGCCTCAGTGCAGTGGGCAGCTGGGAGGAGGTGCTCTTGTTTTCCATGGACTTTACAGTGTCCCAAACAGTTTTGGAGTTAGAGCTACAGGATGCAAATTTCTGTTTGAAAAAGCTAGCCTTTGCTTTCCTGACTGACTGTGTGTATTGGTTCCTGACTTCCCTGAACAGTTGCATATCGCGGGGGACTATTCAATGCTATTGCAGTCCGCCACAGGATGTTTTTGTGCTGGTCAAGGGCAGTCAGGTCTGGAGTGAACCAAGGGCTATATCTGTTCTCAGTTCTACATTTTTGAAAGGGGCATGCTTATTTAAGATGTTGAGGAAATTACTTTTAAAGAACGACTAGGCATCCTCAACTGACGGGATACCTGGGATACCTGGGCCAGGTCGATTAGAAAGGCCTGCTCGCAGAAGTATTTTAGGGAGTGTTTGACAGTGATGAGGGGTGGTCGTTTGACCGCGGACCCATAGCGGATGCAGGCAATGAGGCAGGGATCGCTGAGATCCTGATTGAAAACAGAAGATGTGTATTTGGAGGGCAAGTTGGTCAGGATAATATCTATGAGGGTGCCCATGTTTACGGATTTAGGGTTGTACCTGGTGGTTTCCTTGATCATTTGTGTGAGATTGAGGGCATCTAGCTTAGATTGTAGGACTGCTGGGATGTTAAGCATATCCCAGTTTAGGTCACATAACAGTACAAACTCTGAAGATAGATGGGGGGCAATCAATTCACATATGGTGTCCAGGGCACATCTGGGAGCTGAGGGGGGTCTATAACAGGCGGCAACAGTGAGAGACTCATTTCTGGAGAGATCAATTTTTTTAATTAGAAGCTCGAACTGTTTGGGCATAGACCTGGAAAGTATGACAGAACTTTGCAAGCCATCTCTGCAGTAGATTGCAACTCCTCCCCCTTTGGCAGTTCTATCTTGACGGAAAATGTTGTAGTTGGGTATGGAAATCTCAGAATTTTTGGTGGTGTTCCTAAGCCAGGATTCAGACACGGCAAGGACATCGGGGTTGGCGGAGTGTGCTTAAGCAGTGTGTAAAACAAACTTAGGGAGGAGGCTTCTGATGTTAACATGCATGAAACCAAGGCTTTTTCAATTACAGAAGTCAACAAATGACTTGGGGACACTGGGGACACGCAGGGCCTGGGTTAGCCTCCACATCACCCGAGGAACAGAGGAGTAGGATGAGGGTACGGCTAAAGCCTAGCAAAACTGGTCGTCTAGTGCGTTGGGGACAGAGAATAAAAGGAGCAGATTTCTGGGCATGGTAGAATAGATTCAGGGCATAATGTGCAGACAGGGGTATGGTGGGGTGTGGGTACAGTGGAGGTAAGCCCAGGCACTGAGTGATGATAAGAGAGATTGCATCTCTGGACATGCTGGTTATACTTGGTGAGGTCACCGCATATGTGGGAGGTGGGACAAAGGAGGTATCTAAGGCATGTACAGTGGGACTAGGGGCTCCGCAGTAAACTAAAACGATAATTATCCTAAACAACAGTATACAAGGCATATTGACATTTGAGAGAGACATAAAGCGAGGCATAAAGCAATCACAGGTGTTGATTGGGAGAGCTAGCTTAGTCAACAACGGGTAAGACAACAACAGCTAATCAGCTAAGTCAACAACAACAGGTAAAATGGCGATGAATGGGCAGGGAGGGTCGGTTAACCACACACAGGTTAACCACACTCAAAAAAAAGAAAGTTGAGCGAGAGGGGGCTATGGTCTTAGCTGTTAACTTTAGGCTTGCAGTTGCACTCGTCCGTCCGTCTAATAGGGGAAAGGGGGATACCTAGTCAGTTGTACAACTGAATACATTCAACTGAAATGTGTTTTCCACATTTAACCCAACCCCTCAGAGAGGTGCGGAGGGCTGCCTTAATCGACATCCACGTCATCGGCGCCCTGGGAACAGTGGGTAAACTGCCTTGCTCAGAGGCAGAACGACAGATTTTTACCTTGTCAGCTCGAGGATTTGATCCAGGAACCTTTTTGCTACTAGCCCAACACTCCTACCCCCGTTGGTTTGGTTTGTTGGTTTGTTTGTCAAATCTACTCAACAATGTTACCAGTAATCTAGGAAATGCAGTTTGAAAGACGTTTTGGACACTACAGTGAAAATGGTTAACTTTGTTAAAGCACGGCCCCTGAACTCTTGTGTATTTTCTGCATTATGCAATGATATGGGCAGCGACCATGTAACACTTTTACAACATACAGAAGAAGTGTGCTGGTTATCAAGCGGCAAAGTATTGACACGTTTTTAAATTGAGAGACGAGCTTAAAGTGTTCTTTACTGACCATAATTTTCACTTGTCTACCGCTTGCATGATAACGAGTTTCTCACATGACTGGCCTATCTGGGAGATGTTTTTTCTCGCCTGAATGATTTGAATCTAGGGTTACAGGGACTCTCCGCGACTATATTCAATGTGCGGAACAAAATTGAGGCTATGATTAAGAAGTTGGGGCTCTTCTCTGTCTGCATTAACAAAGACAACACACTGGTCTTTCCATCATTGTATGATTTTTGGTGTGCAAATGAACTCAAGCTTACAGACAATGTCATCGAATTGCAACAAGAGATTCTGTAAAAAATATATTATTTTTATCTGACAGATTTCTGGATAGGGCTGCGCTCAGAGTATCCTGCCATTAAATCGTGCTGCTAAAACACTTTAATTTGTTTTCTTTAACCTTTATTTACTAGGCAAGTCAGTTAAGAACAAATTCTTATTTACAATGATGGCCTACTTCGGCCAAACACCGATGCCCTTTGCAACAACGTACCTATGTGAGAGTGGATTCTTGGCATGAAAACTAAATACAGGCACAGACTCTCTTCAATACAACCCAAGATTGCAGAGTTATGTGCATCCTTTCAAGCACACCTTTCTCATTAACCTGTGTTAAGCTATCCACCATTTTTGATGAACAAATAAGGTTTATATGTAAGATGGCTAATTATATTATTATTTGTGCCCTGGCTCTTTGTCACTTCCCACGAGCTGGGTTGTGACAAAAACTCACACTAATTCTTATGTTTAATAAATGTACCGTATAGTGTGTGTGTGTGGCAGCATTTGAGAGTGTGCTGACCCTTGTGCTAGAAGGGGGTACGCAGCTGGAGGTTGAATGTATGAAGGGGTACGGGAATATAAAACGTTTGGGAACAACTGCCTTAACGGTTTTGATTGAGCTGTGTTCATTTCTTACCACGCAACTACTTACATTGAGCTACAATACCGCGAGAGTTTGGACTTCTGTTTTTAAGCAAAGAATGAGTCTGAATCCTATTTCAGTGTTAGTTTTACACAAATAATTATTTATTTTCAGTTATAAAACTGATGATTGTTTATTTTTTTTAAAATTAAAAGTATAGATGATGGGTGTACTGTTGCTTCTAGTGTTGTATGCATGTGCTTTCTGTGACTGTCACCCTGATATTGGCTACTAGGTAGCAACTTCCTATGCCCGTTGCCTGACAGTAGTGCCACAGATAGAACAATGTGACAGATATTTCACCAGATTTATAAATATGAAGCATAAGCTTGGCGTTTCCACTCACTACCAAATATGGTTGTGAGAGGAAGCCTAGTAGCCTGCAAAGGGAGAAGATGAAACTGAAATTCTGTAAATTTTTTCAAGGTGAAATCTAGGTGGTTATCAATATTAGATATTTATTGTGTAGGTTGCTATCCTACTTTAAATAAACTGATGTGAGAGAAAAAAATGTCCACGTAGCTACTGCCAACGACACTACCATGATACCAAGCAGGACACACTTCAAGTGGGCAAGCACAACGGGGGCACTGGTCGCAGATTTACTATGAGTAATAGTGCAGACCAATCAGCAACGCAAAACGGTCTTGTGTGGCAACAAATCTACCCAATTAGCTGATTCGCTTTCCATACACCCACTACTTTCATTTTTAAAATATTTTTTTAATAAAATAAAATAAACACCCACTACTTTCGACACACTCACTCGCCCATTCTCCGGTCGCCATATTGGGCTGTAGCTACCCATACTTCCCTGTCCAAAGAAAGGAAGAAACGAAAATGAAATCTAACACCATACAAGAGCAAGATAGTGTCCGAACTCCATCCGCCAGCAAGAATAAGCAAGAACTTGCAAGAAAAAGGCCGTGACCTCGGCGATTTTCCTTCACAATAAAAGTCCCACAATGAAGATGAAAAAATAATACAAATGGTCGAAATTCATAATATTTTATGAGGAAATGTTAGCAGACTTTGTTTAACAATATGAACAATTAATAAATGTAATAGCCTTTATAGCACAAATAATATTATATAGCATTGACATTATTGTTAACAGCATTAAAAGTAATAATTACTAGATAATTATCATGGTAACAACAGTATTATAAATTACAAAACATTATTTAGAAAGCCATTATTACTAATAATAATAGTAATAACAGTATTAATAATATTACTATATTATTATAGTTTCCAAGTCAACAGAGTTTACATCCAGAGGATCGTCACTGCTCATTTTGCGGCCCTTATTAGAGTGGCCCATCAACTTAAATTAATATAGTTTTTTCATATTGGACATATAATTATTTGATGTACTTTTCCAAGATGGATTGAAATTACAATCATCTGTTGAATGCTATATGTTGCATGATTATCAGAAATTGTATTTTGTCTTTCAGGAGCTGAAAGCCTGGGACCTTTGAGACATAATGTTCCTCGCCAAGGACATTTTCTGAAATCACAAAGAGAACAAAGTGGAAGTTGTGTTGATCTTCTTGTAAATATATTGTTTAAATTCAAAAGCATTACTTATTACATTTATATTAGCCAAAAGTTTGAAAGCATAGATTTTAGGCCAGTTATCAATGTATGACTTATTTTCTGTTTCATTTTGTTAATTTTTTTGTGCTTTTGTACTTGTCTAATGACTCATCCTTGTATGGGTGTTTCCCAGCAGTTTGAGATTTGTTAGTATTTTGTATCAGGGATGGTGGCTTCATGTTCAATCCCCGTTCTACCACACCTAATTCTACTAATCAGCTCATTTGTAGAAACATGTATGGTAGAACTGGGCTTGAACAAAGTCTTGCACAACCTGTGGGTCCTTAAGAGCAGGCACGAGCCCTGATTATTAAGTACTAGTTCCAAAGTCTGATTATTGTAGGTTTGGCTATTAAATAGTTGCTTTTGTTGCAATAAGTCACTACTTTTTACATGTATTTGAAAGTATGTTTCCGTATAAATAGTTTAGTTATTGTTAATGATTTGTGTATTTCCATGAGCTTGCTCCATTGTCTTAAAAGCGATCAGGGGAGTTATTTTTCAGTTTCTCCAACATTGGCTTTAGTAGGTATCTGTTATTTCACTTCCCTCTTGAAAATAAGTATTTCAAAGTAGCAACAAATAAAAACTAGCATTGACCATATTTTTGTTTCCATTTGTCATTATTTTGTATTCGTATTCATCAGCAACTCACTTAAGGAGGATAACCAGCTCTATGCCTTGAATATCAGTTTTCTGTAACGTTTCCACAGATTAAAGGACACTATAATAGTATAAATTGCGTACAGTGCAATATGTATGTTCCAGAGGAGGCTGGTCAGAGAAGTTATAGGAGGACAGGCTCATTGTTATTGCTGGAATGGAATCAATGGAATGATACCCAGCCTCAGGAGGCTGAAGAAATTCGGCTTGGCCCCTAAGACCCTCACAACCTTTACAGATGCACAATTGAGAGCATCCTGTTGGGCTGTATCACCGCCTGGTAAGGAAACTGCATCGCCCACCACCGCAGGGCTCTCCAGAAGGTGGTCCGATCTGCCCAATGCATCAACTGGGGCACACTGCCTTCCCTCCAGGACACCTACAGCACCCTATGCCACAGGAAGGCCAAAAAGATCATCAAGGACATCAACCAGGCGAGCTACGGCCTGTTCACCCCGCTACCATCCAGAAGGCAAGGTCAGTACAGGTGCATCAAAGCTGGGACCGAGAGACTGAAAAACAGCTTCTATCTCAAGGCCATCAGACTTAAATAGCCATCACTAGCTGGCTACCACCTGGTTACTCAACCCTGCACCTTAGAGGCTGCTGCCCTATATGGCACACTAGTCACTTTATTAATAATGTTTACTGCTTTACTTACTTCATATGTATATACTGTATTCTATTCTACTGTATTTTAGTCAATGCCACACCGACATTGCTCGTCCCAATATTTATATATTTCTTAATTACTTTCTTTTACTTTAGATTTGTGTGTATTGTTGTGAATTGTTAGATAGTACTGTATTGTTGGAGCTAGGAGCACAAGCATTTCGCTCTACCCACAATAACATTGCTAAATATGTGTGTGAATGTGACCAATAATATTTGATTTGACTTGAAACTCACCAAACATATGGAAACAACGTGTTTAACCCCGTTCGATTGATTACATCCCAGCCATTAAAATGAGCTCCTGCCACCAGCCTCCTCTGATATGTTCAATGTAACACTGAACGCTACTAAAAAAAATGATATTTTCCGTCATTAGTCAGACTTTTAAAAGCACACTAGATGGGGTAGTTGTTCAAAGTGAAATGTTTTAATAAATGTGTTTCTCTTGTATTAATCATGTTAATTTGCTTATATATCTTGTAAACTCTGTTTACTTGGAAACTACAGGTGCTCCTGAATAAAATGGACCCCCTTTTGCTGCAACACAATGTACAGAAATGGTGCAAATGTATGTCCGACATGAAATGTGGCCTCAAAATGAGCAGCGAAACTACTGGGGGTGTAAACTCTGTGGATTTGGAAATTAAAAGTGCTCTTGAGTAGAATGGACCCTCCCTTTTACAACGGCACAAGGTATAGGTCATTTTGTACAGTGCAATATGTATGTCCAATATGAAGATTTTATTTTATTTAAGTTGATGGGCCACTCTATAAGGGCCGCTAAATGAGCAGCGACACTCCTCTGGGTGTAAACTCTACGGATTTGAAAACCTCAAGTGTTCCTGAGTAGAATGGACCCCCTTTTACTGTGACACAACGTACAGATAATCTTGTACAGTGCAATACGTATGTCCAATATGAAAAAAAACATTGGATTTAAGTTGATGGCCCACTCTATAAGGGCTGCCAAATGAGCAGAGATGCTCCTCTGGGTGTAAACTCTGTGGATTTGGACACTAGAAGTGCTCCTGAGTAGAATGGACCACCCTTTTACTGCAACACAACATACAGATAATTTTGTATGGTGCAATAAGTGATAGAAGTACACACACACAAACATTGTTGACCATTTAGGCTTGGAAAAAATATAAATTAAAAAATAAATTACATAACATAATAGGGAAATATTCTTAATTATTATTTGTATGATAATTAGTATAAATTCTATATATGTCGATAGTTGTGCACATTTTCATTATTAATTTACAAAGTATACAGGACGGAACTTTTACTCTGAATGATTCCACAAATCCGTGACCCGGAAGTACTTATTTGTTCTTGCCTTTTTCGATCACAGCGGTCTTGCCAATAACCGAAGTTAACGTGATTCTGAAAACCCACTGATCGCTGCTCGTGATTAGCTAGTAAGCGAGACACGTATTACACCTCTATAGCTAACTTGTTTAAGATCTTGGCTTTACTAGCTAACATTATTGTCTAGAAGATTTGCGGACGAGTACAGTAGATTATAGCTAGTTACACAACCGGCTTGCCCGGATATCAATATTCATTCAGTCACTGGTAAATTGAGACCTAGCTGGATACACTAATACTATGCTAGTTAGCTACTGTATTTTTAAGGAATTAGCTAAAATTATGCTGGCCAGATTATTCAAGGGAAGTATGTAGAAGCTAACGTTAGTTAGCTGGCTAAATTTAGTAGCTATGAACAATAACTTTTGTTTGCTGTAAAAGTTAGCTTGCTTGCTAGCCAAACGTAAAGCTAACGTTAGCCAACTAACGATATCTTGCAACTGTTTTTGTCATGTGTTACAGCAAAACAAAGATGTCACAGAAGCGTCGTTCCCAGTCTTGGACAGAGTTGAAACAAGCAGGCAACGAGTTCTTTAAAACTGGACAGTATGGGGAGGCTGCTTCTATTTACAGCCAGGCTATCAAAGAAGTGGAGAAGTCAGGTAGGCAGCTAGCTAACAAGTCAGTCACAACTACATTCAACGTTGGTTCTGGTGTTATACTTTGTATTCCATGTTATAGAGAAGCTTCTCAGGAACACATAGCACTATTTCATGAGGATAGGATTTACCATTGCTGAAATCTTATTTTCAAGTTACCGGAGAAGGTCAAGAAGGCACTTTGTATTCCATGTTATAGAGAAGCTTCTCAGGAACACATAGCACTATTTCATGAGGATAGGATTTACCATTGCTGAAATCTTATTTTCAAGTTACCGGAAAAGGTCAAGAAGGCAGTGAACAGGTCAAAGTTAATCCCTAGTCAATAATGGCACCAAAATACCGGGATTCTTAAATTCAACAGATTTTGTCCAATCTTTCAAGATAGGTTGGTCATATTGTTATGCCATTTTATGGGCTGATTTAGAACACAGAGGATTCAGATTAAAGTGAAATGTATTAAATTGAAATGTTATATTATGCAAATGAGGCACTTAATATACAAATCCCTAAGGATCTATCATGGTCCACACACACAATGGTCATGAAGAGGATAGAACCGGCTCCTCCCCATCAGGAGGATGAAAAGATTTGGTATGGGCCCTCAGATCCTCAAAAAGTTATCCAGCTGGGCCATTGAGAGCTTTTTTTTTAACAATGCAAAACATACAAATGACAACGACCTCACCTTCCCAGACCCACCTGCTCTCACCCCCATCTCAAGATTTCACATCACTCAATCAATCAATCAATCAATCAATTTTATTTTATATAGCCCTTCGTACATCAGATAATATCTCGAAGTGCTGTACAGAAACCCAGCCTAAAACCCCAAACAGCTAGAATGCAGGTGTAGAAGCACGGTGGCTAGGAAAAACTCCCTAGAAAGGCCAAAACCTAGGAAGAAACCTAGAGAGGAACCAGGCTATGAGGGGTGGCCAGTCCTCTTCTGGCTGTGCCGGGTGGAGATTATAACAGAACTATGCCAAGATGTTCAAAAATGTTCATAAGTGACAAGCATGGTCAAATAATAATCATGAATAATTTTCAGTTGGCTTTTCATAGCTGATCATTAAGAGTTGAAAAACAACAGGTCTGGGACAGGTGGCGGTTCCATAACCGCAGGCAGAACAGCTGAAACTGGAATAGCAGCAAGGCCAGGCGGACTGGGGACAGCAAGGAGTCACCACGGGTGGCAGTCCCGACGCATGGTCCTAGGGCCCAGGTCCTCCGAGAGAAAGAAAGAGAGAAGGAGAAAATTAGAGAGAGCCAAGATTTTCAAAATGTTCATAAATGACAAGCATGGTCAAATAATAATCAGGAATAAATCTCAGTTGGCTTTTCATAGCCGATCATTAAGAGTTGAAAACAGCAGGTCTGGGACAGGTAGGGGTTCCATAACCGCAGGCAGAAGAGTTGAAACTGGAATAGCAGCAAGGCCAGGCGGACTGAGGGCAGCAAGGAGTCACCACGGCCGGTAGTCCCGACGTATGGTCCTAGGGCTCAGGTCCTCCGAGAGAAAGAAAGAGAGAAGGAGAAAATTAGAGAGAGCCAAGATTTTCAAAATGTTCATAAATGACAAGCATGGTCAAATAATAATCAGGAATAAATCTCAGTTGGCTTTTCATAGCCGATCATTAAGAGTTGAAAACAGCAGGTCTGGGACAGGTGGGGGTTTCGTAACCGCAGGCAGAAACAGTTGAAACTGGAATAGCAGCAAGGCCGGGCGGACTGGGGACAGCAAGGTGTCAGCATGCCCGGTAGTCCTGACGTATGGTCCTAGGGCTCAGGTTCTCAGAGAGAAAGAGAGAACGAGAGAATTAGAGAGAGCATACTTAAATTCACACAGGACACTGGATAAGACAGGAGAAGTACTCCAGGTATAACCAACTGACCCTAGCCCCCCGACACATAAACTACTGCAGCATAAATACTGGAGGCTGAGACAGGAGCGGTCAGGAGACACTGTGGCCCCATCCGAAGAAACCCCCGGACAGGGCCAAACAGGAAGGATATAACCCCACCCACTCTGCCAAAGCACAGCCCCCACACCACTAGAAGGATATCCTCAACCACCAACTTACAATCCTGAGACAAGGCCGAGTATAGCCCACAAAGGTCTCCACCACAGCACAACCAAGGGGGGGCGCCAACCCAGACAGGAAGTTCACGTCAGTAACTCAACCCACTCAAGTGACGCACCCCTCCTAGGGACGGCATGAAAGAGCACCAGCAAGCCAGTGACTCAGCCCCAGTAACAGGGTTAGAGGCAGAGAATCCCAGTGGAGAGAGGGGAAAACTCTCTCCTTCACATCACTCTCCTTCACATGCACCATTTTGTTTCTCAGTCACTGATGCGAGTTCATACAATTCCAAGTCTGGAAGGTAAAAAAAACACCCTCAGACGTGATGTAAAACTTTCCTTTTTATTCCGTTTTATTTGCCCATATAAAGTCTTATGACCAGAGTATACTTTCAGTATACTTTTTAAAAGAATATCTTGGTATTACTGAAAATTAATATAAAAACTTTGGGAGCCATGCCATTCTGAAGAGGTTTATTCTACCTGTAAGATTTATGGGAAGATTGTTCCATTTAATTAGATCTGCTTTCATATTTTTGAGGAATGGGATAAAGTTATCTTTATACACTGTGTACAAAACCTTGGAAACACCTTACTAATATTGAGTTGCACCCCCTTTTGCCCTCAGAACAGCCTCAATTCGTCAGGGCATGTGCTCTACAAGTTGTCAAAAGCTTTACATAGGGATGCTGGCCCATGTTCACTCCCAATGCTTCCCACAGTTGTGTCAAGTTGGCTGGATGTCCTTTGCATAGCGGGTCATTCTTGATACACATGGGAAACTGTTGAGCGTGAAAAATCCAGCAGCGTTGCAGTTCTTGATGCGCTCAAACCGGTGTGCCTGGAACCTACTACCATACCTTGTCAAAAGTACTTAAATCTTTTGTCCTGCCCATTCATCCTCTGAATGGCACACACACAATCCATGTCTCAAGGTTTAAAAATACTTCTTTAAACTGTCTCCTCCCCTTCATCTACACTGATTTGAAGTGGATTTAACAAGTGACATCAATAAGGGATCATAGCTTTCACCCGATTCACCTGGTCAGTCTGTCATGGAAAGAGCACTTGTTTAATGTTTTTTACACTCAGCGTATATTTGTTGTTTGTGGTCACTAATAAGCATCCTAAGTATTTGATATTGTTTGTGGTTAACTTAATAGATTGCTGTAGATCATTAGTCTTCCTATTGACATTATTTTGTTTTTCCTCCCGGTGAATTTTATTAGTATTTTGAAAATAATTTTAGCAAGGGGGGCATTGTTTTTCAATATTGGTTACGTATAGCAGGACATAATCTGCAAATGCGTTTAGTTTATATTAATGTTTGCCAATACTGATACTTGTTACGCTTGGGTCCTGTTCTTTCTTTCAATTCTTTCAGCAAGAGATTCAGTTGCCAGTGCAAACAGGAGGGAGAGAGAGAAGACATGCCTTTCTTTTGCCCCTTTCTTAAGCAATTTAATCAGATAATGTGTTATTTGTGTGTATTTTTGCATCAGCACATTTATTATTTCAGCTGGAATAGCCATTCCAAAAATAGCAATTTTTGATGAATCTATACTCTATATACAGTGCATTTGGAAAGATTTCCAGACATTTTGTTAAGTTACAGGCTTATTCTAAAATTGATTAAATAGTTTCCCCCGCTCATCAATCTACACACAAGACCTCATAATGACAAAGCAAAAACAGGTTTTTAGAAATGTTTGCAAATTTATTAAAAATAAACTGATATCACATTTACCTAAGTATTCACACCCTATACTCAGTACTTTGTTGAAGCACGTTTGTCAGTGATTACAGCCTTGAGTCTTCTTGGGTATGATGCTACAAGCTTGGCACAACTGTATTTGGGGAGTTTATCCCATTCTTCTCTGCAGATCCTCTCAAGCTCTGTGAGGTTGGATGGGGAGTGTCGCGGCACAGCTATTTTTAGGTCTCTCCAGAGATGTTCGATCAGGTTCAAGTCCAGGCTCTGGCTGTGCCACTCAAGGACATTCAGAGACTTGTCCCGAAGCCACTCCTGCATTGTCTTGGCTGTGTGTTTAGGGTCCTTGTCCTGTTGTAAGGGGAACCTTCACCCCAGTCTGAGGTCCTGAGCACTCTGGAGCAGGTTTTCATCAAGGATCTCTCTGTACTTTGCTCCATTCATCTTTCCCTCGATCCTGACTAGTCTCTTAGTCCCTGTCGCTGGAAAACATCCCCACAGCATGATGCTACCACCACCATGCCTCAAAGTATAAATGGTGCCAGGTTTCCTCCAGACGTGACGCTTGGCATTGAGGCCAAAGAGTTCAATATTGGTTTCATCAGACCCGAGAATCTTGTTTCTCATGGTCGGAGAGTCCTTTAGGTGCTTTTTGGTGAACCAAGCGGGCTGTCGTGCCTTTTACTGAAGAGTGGCTTCTGTCTGGCCACTCTACCATAATGGTATGATTGGTAGAGTGCTGCAGAGATGGTTGTCCTTCTGGAATGTTCTTCCATCTCCACAGAGGAACTCTGGAGCTCTGTCAGAGGGACCGTTGCGTTCTTGGTCACCTCCCTGACCAAGGCCTCCCCTGATTGCTCAGTTTGACCGGGCGGCCAGCTCTAGGAAGAGTCTTGGTGGTTACCCTTCTCCAGATCTGTGCCTCGTCACAATCCTGACTCGGAGCTCTACTGACAATTCCTTTGACCTCATGGCTTGGTTTTTGCTCTGACATGCGCTGTGGGACCTTATATAGAGACGTGTGTGCCTTTCCAAATCATGTCCAATCAATTGAGTGTACCAGAGTGGCACCTGAGCTCAATTTCGAGTCTTAGCAAAGGCTCTTAATACTTATGTAAATAAGGTATTTCTGTTTTTTATTTGTAATAAATTTGCTAACATTTCTAACAACCTGTTTTTCGCTTTGTCATTATGGAGTAGTGTGTGTAGATTGAGTTTTTTTATATATTTTTATCCATTTTAGAATAAGACTAACGTAACAAAATGTAGAAAAAGTCTGTCTGAACACTTTCCCAATGTACTGTATACAAAGTATGTGGACACCCCTTCAAATTAGTGGATTTGGCTAGTTCAGCCACACCCCTTGCTGACAGGTGTATAAAATCGAGCACACCGCCATGCAAGCTCACAGAACGGGATTGCTGAAGTGTGTCGCGTTTTTTTTAAAGTCTGTCTTTGGGAAGCAACGTCAGCACAAGAACTGTTCGTCGGGAGCTTCATGAAATGGATTTCCATGGCTGATCAGCCGCACACAAGCCTAAGATCACCATGCGCAATCGGCTGGAGTGGTGTAAAGCTCGCCGCCATTGGACTCTGGAGTAGTGGAAACGCATTCTTCGCTTCACAAATCTGGGTTTGGCAGATGCCAGGAGAACGCTACCTGCCTTGAATGCATAGTGCCAACTGTGTTGGAAGAGCAATAATGGTCTGGGGCTGTTTTTCATGGTTTGAGCTAGGCCCCTTAGTTCCAGTGAAGGGGAATCTTAAACAGTGACATTCTGTACGATTCTGTGCTTCCAACTTTGTGGCATGCCCTTTCCTGTTTCAGAATGACAATGCCCTCGTGCACAAAGCAAGGTCCAGACAGAAATGGTTTGTTGAGATCGGTGTGGAATAACTTGACTGGCATGCAAAGCCCTGACCTCAACCTATTGAACACCTTTGGGATAAATTGGAACGCTGACTGCGAGCCAGGCCTAATCGCCCAATATCAGTGCCCAGCCTCACTAATGCTCTTGTGGCTGAATGGAAGCAAGTCCATGCAGCAATATTCTAACATCTAGTTGGAACCAACGGGGAACCAACTCCATATTAATGCCCATGATTTTGGAATGCGGTGTTCGATGAGCAGGCGATTAGGCTATTGTGGATTGTGGCTTGTGGAATCCCAGTCCACAATCCCAGTGTGAAGTTGCTGGATATTAGCGGGAACTGGAACACTGTCGATCCAGAGCATCCCAAACCTGCTCAATGGGTGACATATCTGATGAGTATGCAGGCCATGGAAGAACTGGGACATTTTCAGCTTCCGGGAATTGTATACCGATCCTTGCCACATGGGGCCATGCATTATCACGCTGAAACAGGAAGTGATGGCGGCGGATGAATGGCACGACAATGGCCATCATGATCTCGTCACGGTGTTTCAGCATTCAAATTGCCATCGATAAAATGCTACAGTGTTCGTTGTCCGTAGTTTATGCCTCCCAATACCATAACCCCACCGCCACCATGGAGCACTCTGTTTGCAACGTTGATATCGGCGAACCACTCACCCATCTGCCCAGTACAGTTGAAACCGGGATTCACCCATGAAAAGCACACTTCTCCAGCGTGCCATTGGCCATCGAAGGTGAGCATTTTCCCACTGAAGTCGGTTACTGCAGTAAGGTTAAGACCCTGGTGAGGACGAGGAGCACGCAGATGAGCTTCCCGGAGACGGTTTCTGACAGTTTGTGCAGAAAATCTTCGGTTTTGCAAACCCACAGCTGCCCGTGTGGCTGGTCTCAGATGATATCACATGTGATGAAGTCGGATGTGGAGGTCCTGGGCTGGAGTGGTTTTACGTGGTCTGCGGTTGTGAGGCCGGTTGGGACGTACTACCATGGTAGAAATTAACATTCAATTATTTGGCAACAGCTCTGGTGGACATTCCTGCAGTCAGCATGCCAATTTGCACACTCCCTCAACTTGAGACATCTGTGGCATTGTGTTGTGTGACACAACTGCACATTTTAGTGGACTTTTATTTTTTTACTTTTATTTTTATTATTACATTTTACTTTTTTATTATTTATCTGCATTGTTGGGAAGCATTTCACTATTAGTCTACACCTGTAGTTTACTAAGCATGTGACAAATAACATTTGATTTGAAATTAAGCATTACTGAATACATAATTTAAGCCCAATAATTGAAGGTAACCTAGTCATATTATTAACAAGACTTTATGCAAAGCTGAGAGTTGAACAATTTATGAAATTAGAATAAAACTTTATGTACTATCTTATGCAAATTAGATATTTAATATGCTAATGAATCTGTAAGAAAAGAAAAGAGAACAAATAAAGCCCATTCGTCATTGTATCTTTCAGTGCATCTAGCCAGTGTATGGATTGGGGGTAGAAACTGTTCAGTGTCCTGTTGGTTCCAGACTTGGTACATCGGTACCGCTTGCTGTGCAGTTGCAGAGAGAACAGTCTATGACTTGGGTGGCAGGAGCTAGCCAGCTGCACAGAAAGATAGATGGGACACATGTTCAATTAACTGCTATTTAGCAATGTTTATATCGATTGTAGGGCTGTAGCCACTGATTTCTGGTAGTTTTGACTTGAAATAATAAAACCATCAATCACAAAATTCGCAGCTGGCAAAATACAGTCAATGCCTCGCAGTGCTGCCGCTCGCCCAGCTCGTTGCCTCAGCAAACAGGCACTACCACGAACTGCGTCAGACACTCGCACTCCCACAAAACACGTTCCATATCCCACAGCTAACAAGCTAGCGCTCATCATTGAAATGGGAATGGCGACACGTGAATTCGGACCAATCCCCGACGACCTATACATAAACATAGCAACGAAACTCTACTTTGTAACATGATGTTTTTTTCGTGTCTCTGAAAACATAAATGACAGAAGCGAAGGAAAAACATTTCACTATATATTTCAGACAAAAGACGTCTGATGACAGTGAAACACCCCCTACTTTCCCCTATTGATCTTGCTCTGATGTGTTGAGGAATAGCCATCGCAAATATACATACACAGAATTCGTGGGTTTCACAAAAAGGTTCTTAGCACGGGACTTTACATTTGTGCTCATATCGCGTAAATATAATATCGCACAGTATTGGGATTTTTAGACGTGGGTAACAACTGCCACATGAACGTTTTCAAGTTATTTATTTTGTATTTTGACGACCACATTATTGAACAGATGTGTTTATTGCGTTCCTTTTGGTACAAGTCTCGCATAGCGTCCATTGTTTGTCGCGTCACCTAACACCATATACATGTGTTTTATATTGTGCGTAATTGAAGTCTTCTAAAACCAGAACAAGCGCTCCATGTTCTGATACATTGTTACCACTGTCAATTCATTTGCAGGAAAGAAGAATCCAGAGGATCTTAGTATCCTGTATTCTAACCGTGCAGCCAGTTATCTGAAGGGTGGAAATTGTTGGGAGTGTGTGAAGGACTGTACAGTGTAAGTAGCCTACATTATGGACATATGTTTTGTGGTAGGCCATGAAGGCCTATTTCTTCGGCTCTACAGTTGGTTCATACTGCTGCAGTAACACTCCTACCTAAAACATATTGGAATGAAACTGGGCGCGCTTATAAACCCAGGGTCGTTACAATATCAACATAATCTTTTCCCAATATACTGTAGCTCATTACTTTGTCCGGTGTTGCTTAGATTGTCTTTCTTTGTCCATACTACTGCAATAACACTCCTACCCTAAAACTTATCAACATAACATTTTCCCAATTTACTGTAACTCATTACTTTGAAACTCATTACTTTGTCCAGTGTTGCTTAGGTTCTGTTCTGTCATTCCTTGTCCATACTACTGCAGAAACACTCATACCTAAAACATATCACGATAATCTTTTTCCAATATACTCGAGTAGCACATTACTTCGTCTGTTGTATAGGTTCTCCGGTTTTCTTTGTCCATACTACTGCAACAACACTGCTACCTAAAAATGTTTTATTTTATAGATCTCTTGACCTAGTTCCGTTTGGCATCAAGCCTCTCCTTCGCCGGGCTGCAGCGTATGAAGCATTGGAGAGATACAGATTAGCCTATGTGGACTACAAGACGGCCTTACAGATCGACTGTAACATACCTGCAGCCCATGATGGTACCAGCAGGTATAACATGTTGCACAAATCCATTTTCACTTACAAAAACCCTTTAAAGTCCTTTAACTTCTGAGAACTTCTGTCATATATAGGGGACGTAATCAAGATAGTGGAATGTACAACTTGTTCACCCTCTTTCCTTCTAGAATGACGAAGTGTCTGACAGAGGTGGATGGACTCTCATGGCGAGAGAAGCTCCCACTTATTCCCACTGTTCCGATGGCCGTCAAAGAAAAATTGTCTCTGGCAACAAGCCAACAAACAACGCAACACAATGGCACCAGAGAAAATAAGAAATCTGGTTGGTCTTTCATAGGATTCAGTCTCTCAAATATGAGTAGAAACACAAAATGCTGTTAATAATTTGGCTATTACTATTGGATTCTCATCTTTGTACAACCTGGAACAGATGTACAGTCAATAATAAGATGTATCATTTATTTTTTTCAGTCCCAGGAGAGGTTTCCATTAAAAAAGCCCTAACCCTGAAAGAGGAAGGCAATGCGCAGGTGAAAAAAGGAGAGTACAAGAAAGCCATAGAGAAATACACTCAGAGCCTCAAACACAATTCCTCAGAAATCACAACTTACACAAATAGGTGAGACTAATAATGTCTATCTGGTGTGTAGACAAATGCCAACAAACCCTTGGGCGTGGTATTCCCAACTCTGCATTGTTATATAGTTCTGTGAAATGTTATTGCCCAGCTCCTGTTGTACAAGGGATGTGCATAATTCCTATATGGGACTAATTTGTGCCTTTTGTACTAAATAGGGCACTTTGCTACCTCTCTGTGAAGATGTACAAGGAGGCACTGCAAGATTGTGAAGAGGCCCTGCGACTCGACTCCGCTAATATCAAGGCACTGTACAGACGAGCACAGGCACACAAGGAGCTGAAAGTGAGAGCCTTGCTGATGAACAAAAAATTGTTAGTACATTGTATGGAGTTTTTGCATTTTGTTTGATGTGTTCATTTTGCCTTTCAGGACTACAAAGCTTGCATTGAAGATCTAAACAGCTTGCTGAAAGTTGAGCCAAAGAACACAGCCGGACAGAATTTACTGCTGGAAGTGCAAAAGAAGAAATGAGCTTGTGATTCGGATGGTTGCCTGTGGATGTGAAGGAGCCTACGCTGACCTGGTGTACATGCCTGAAGTGCCTGTATTCACTCACAGAAGCAGGTTTTCCAATCTATTTCCTGGCCTGTTTAACTTAAATCCACTCAAGATGGAGTATTGCTTTGACTACTACAGAGGAAGCACAGTCAATGCAGTGCATATTTAGCCTTCATATACATCATGCAATCACTGCATGAAACTGAAAATATAGCATTCAACCATTGTTTCACAAGGACTATGCATTTGTATGTATTTCCACTAGCATAAGAGATTTTCACGATCAAATACTGTTGTAGTTGGGTGTAATTCACCCAAATTACAAAATTACATTGGTTTACTTACAGACTTACTCTGTAAGCATTCTATGGACGAGGTAGGACAGCAATTCATGCATTGTTTTTTGTTTAGCTGGTCACTATTTCAAATGCTAACTTTTTAGCATTTATGGCACAAATCCAATGCAAGTCAATCGTACCTATATTAGCATTCTCGCACTTAATGTCCAAATCATTTTAAGTAACTTATTTGAGTTACACAATCAATATTTAGATACTTTAGGATGATTTGGACATAAAGCATGAAAATTCTAATATAAGCACCTATTTATATTATCTTTAATACATCTATAGGTAAACTATCCCTTTAAGATCGTAGTTATCTTGGGCTTCCGAGTGGCACAGAGGTCTAAGGCACTGCATCTAAGGCACTGCGTGATTGGGAGTCCCATAGGGCGGCGCACAATTGGCCCAGCGTCGTCCGGGTTTGGCCGGTGTAGGCCGTCATTGTAAGTAAGAATTTGTTCTTAACTGACTTGCCTAGTTTAAATAAAGGTTAAATAAAAAAAAAAATCTTAACATTTTATGGGTATTTTCATTGAGTCGAGGAAAGTAACACTATACCAGAGAAAGAGATAGTTACCGTATTATTGTGATTTTAAGACCATATTGAAACATCATTACCACCTGTATCACCGAACATGCTGACAATTCTATCAGTAATGCATAATCTTTAGATGTCATTTTTTTCGCTGATTAGGATTCAGGAAACAAACGGAACAAATCAAACTCTCATCCTCCCTGATGGGGGCTGAATTGGATGATACCAGTTGTGAAACTAGTTGTTTTCCATTGTCTAGTTGTTGCTTCAATTACCTAATGTTTGAACATCTTTTTCCAAATGCAAGTATCCTACATGGTCAAAGTATGTGGACACCTGCTCGTCTAACATCTCTTTCCAAAATCATAAGCATTAATATGAATTTGGTCCCCCCTTTGCTTCTATAACAGCCATTCATCTTCTGGGAAGGCTTTCCACTAGATGTTGGAACATTGCTGCAGGGACTTGCTTCCATTCATCCACACAAGCATTAGTGAGGTCGGGTAGTGATGTTGGGCGATTAGGCCTGTCTCACTGTTGGTGTTGCAATCCATTCCAAAGGTGTTCGATGGGGTTGACATCAGTGCTCTGTGTAGGCCAGTCAAGTTCTTCCACACTGATCTTGACAAACCATTTCTGTGTGGACATCGCATTATACTCAGGGGCATTGTCATACTGAAACAGGAAAGAGCCTTCCCCAAACTGTCACAAAGTTGGAAGCACAGAATTGTCTTGAATGTCATTGTATGCTGTAGCGTTAAGATTCCCCTTCACTGGAATTAAGGGGGCTAGCCCGAACCATGAAAAACAGCCCCAGACCATTATTCCTCCTCCACCAAACTTTGCAGTTGGCACTATGCATTCGGGCAGGTAGTGTTCTCCTGGCATCCACCAAACCCAGATTCTTTCATCCGACTACCAGATGGTGAAGCGTGATTAATCATTCCATAGAACGCGTTTCCACTTCTCCAGAGTCCAATGGTGGCGAGCTTTACACCACTCCAGCCGACGCTTGACATTGCGCAGGGTGATCATAGGCTTGTGTGCGGCTGCTCGGCCATGGAAACCCATTTCATGAAGCTCCCGGTGAACAGTTCTTGTTCTTCTTGACGTTGCTTCCAGAGGCAGTTTGGAACTCTGTAGTGAGTGTTGCAACCGAGAACATATGATTTTTACGTGCTTTAGCATTCGGCTGTCCTGTTCTGTGAGTTTGTGAGGCCTACCACTTCGCGGCTGTGCCATTGTTGCACCTAAATGTTTCCACTTTACAATAACAGCACTTACAGTTGACCAGGGCAGCTCTAGCAGGGTAGAAATTTGAGGAACTGACTTGTTTGAAAGGTGGCATCCTATGGCGGTGCCACGTTGGTCACAGAGTTCTTCAATACAGGCCATTCTACTACCAATGTGTCTTAATTTTTTTAATTTCACCTTTATTTAACCAGGTAGGCCAGTTGAGAACAAGTTCTCATTTACAACTGCGAACTGGCCAAGATAAAGCAAAGCAGTGCGACACAAACAACACAGCTACACATGGAATAAACAAACGTACAGTCAATAACACAATAGAAAAGTCTATATACAGTGTGTGCAAATGAAGTAAGATTAGGGAGGTAAGGCAATAAATAGGCCATAGTGGTGAAATAATTACAATTTAGCAATTAAACATGGGAGTGATAGATGAGCAGAAGATGAATGTGCAAGTAGAGATACTGGGGTGCAAAGGCGCAACAACAAAAATAATAACAATATGGGGATGAGGTAGTTGGGTGGGCTATTTACAAATGGGCTATGTACAGGTGCAATGGTCTGTAAGCTGCTCTGACAGCTGATGCTTAAAGTTAGTGAGGGAGATATGAGTCTCCAGCTTCAGTGATTTTTGCAATTCGTTCCAGTCATTGGCAGCAGAGAACTGGAAGGAAAGGCTTTGGGAGTTGGTTTTGGGGGTGACCAGTGAAATAAACCTGCTGGAGCGTGTGCTACGGGTGGGTGCTGCTATGGTGACCAGTGAGCTGAGATAAGACAGGGCTTTACCTAGCAATATGAGTCTCCAGCTTCAGTGATTTTTGCAATTTGTTCCAGTCATTGGCAGCAGAGAACTGGAAGGAAAGGCTTTGGGAGTTGGTTTTGGGGGTGACCAGTGAAATAAACCTGCTGGAGCGCGTGCTACGGGTGGGTGCTGCTATGGTGACCAGTGAGCTGAGATAAGACAGGGCTTTACCTAGCAAAGACTTATAGATGACCTGGAGTCAGGGGGTTTGGCGACGAATATGAAGCGAGGGCCAGCCAACGAGAGCATACAGGTCGCAGTGGTGGGTAGTATATGGGGCTTTGGTGACAAAATGGATGGCACTTTGATAGACTGCATCCAATTTGCTGAGTAGAGTGTTGGAGGCTATTTTGTAAATGACATCGCCGAAGTCAAGGATCGGAGGGATAGTCAGTTTTACGAGGGTATGCTTGGCAGCATCAAATCAAATTTATTTATATAGCCCTTCTTACATCAGCTGATATCTCAAAGTGCTGTACAGAAACCCAGCCTAAAACCCCAAACAGCAAGCAATGCAGGTGTAGAAGCACGGTGGCTAGGAAACATTCCCTAGAAAGGCCAAAACCTAGGAAGAAACCTAGAGAGGAACCAGGCTATGAGGGCTGGCCAGCCCTCTTCTGGCTGTGCCGGGTGGAGATTATAACAACATGGCCAAGATGTTCAAATGTTCATAAATGACCAGCATGGTCAAATAATAATAATCACAGTAGTTGTCGAGGGTGCAGCAAGTCAGCACCTCAGGAGTAAATGTCAGTTGGCTTTTCATAGCCGATCATTAAGAGTATCTCTACCGCTCCTGCTGTCTCTAGAGAGTTGAAAACAGCAGGTCTGGGACAGGTAGCACGTCCGGTGAACAGGTCAGGGTTCCATAGCCGCAGGCAGAACAGTTGAAACTGGAGCAGCAGCATGAGTGAAGGATGCTTTGTTGCGACATTGGAAGCCGATTCTAGATTTAATTTTGGATTGGAGATGCTTGATGTGAGTCTGGAAGGAGAGTTTGCAGTCTAACCAGACACCTAGGTGTTTGTAATTGTCCACATATTCTAAGTCAGAACCGTCCAGAGTAGTGATGCTACTCGGGTGGGAGGATGCGGGAAGCAGTCGGTTGAAAAGCATGCACTTAGTTTTACTTGCATTTAAGAGCAGTTGGAGGCCACGGAAGTAGAGTTGTATGGCATTGAAGCTTGTCTGGAGATTTGTTAACACAGTGTCCAAAGAAGGGCCAGAAGTATACAGAATGGTGTCGTCTGCGTAGAGGTGGATCAGAGAATCACCAGCAGCAAGAGCGACATCATTGATGTATACAGAGAAAAAAGTGGTCCCGAAAATTGAACCCTGGGGCACCCCCATAGAGACTGCCAGAGGTCCGGACAACAGGCCCTCCGATTTGACACACTGAACTCTCTGAACCAGGCGAGGCAGTCATTTGAGAAACCAAGGCTGTTGAGGCTGCCGATAAGAATGCGGTGATTGACAGAGTCGAAAGCCTTGGCCAGGTCGATGAAGACGGCTGCACAGTATTGTCTTTTGTCGATGGTGGTTATGATATTGTTTAGTACCTTGAGCTTGGTGGCCTTCCTAAGCCAGGATTCAGACACGGCTAGGACATCAGGGTTGGCGGACTTTGCTAAAGCAGTGAATAGAACAAACTTAGGGAGGAGGCTTCTGATGTTAACATGCAAGAAACCAAGGCTTTTACGGTTACAGAAGTCAACAAATGATAGCGCCTGGGGAGTAGGTGTAGTACTAGGGGCTACAGGGCCTGGGTTTACCTCTACATCACCAGAGGAACAGAGGAGTCGGATAAGGGTATGGCTAAAGGCTATAATAACTGCTTGTCTAGTGCATTCGGAACAGAGAATTAAATGAGCAGATTTCTGGGCATGGTAGAATAGATTCAAGGCATAATGTACTGTACAGGGGTATGGTAGGATGTGAGTACAGTGGAGGTAAACCTATGCGTTGGGTGACGATAAGAGAGGTTGTCTCTGGAGGCGTCAGTTAACCTAGGTGAGGTTTCCGCATGAGTGTGGGGTGGGACAAAAGAGCCATCTAAGGCATTTTTAGCGGGACTGAGGGCTCTACAGTGAAATAAAACAATGAAGATTGCATGGCTGTCTATGGAGATTGCATGGCTGTGTGCTCGATTTTATACACCTGTCAGCAACGGGTGTGGCTGAAATAGCTGAATCCACTAATTTGAAGGGGTGTCCACATACTTTTGTATATAGCTGAATCCACCAATTTGAAGGGGTGTCCACATACTTCTGTATATAGGGTGTATGTATATGCTGGAGATAACTAATATAAATGCTGAAAAGTTGTGGAGTTGCACTTTAAGGTTTAATCATAGGCTGGCTATTTCACCCAATTCCAGGTCACTAAGGGTATACGCCATAACATTTCTACATGCATGCTAATGTGAATAATGTTTGAGATGTATCAAATAGGCTATGTAGTAGTAGGAATTAAATTGAGAGAAAATACATTATTTATTTGAAGCTATCCATTTGAAGTTGCTCGATAGTGTAACTGTCAAGAGTGGTCAGCCAAGCCACTTTATGCTGATTGGTTCTTGTTCTCAGAAGTTGAACATCTATATAATAATACTGTAAGCCACTTAACTGCGGGGAAACTATGCAGATTTTCCTAATTTTCGGTTCGCTGACTAAATTGTTTTCAGCTGTGTTTTGTATTTTTGTTTATTTTATCTTCAACTGCATATCTCATGACCCACTGCCCTGTTTTCCACAACTAACCCCTCAAACCTTTAAAAAAAAAAATGCTGTCAAATAATGCAAGGTACATACTATACTGGGTTCATGGTTGGCCTATCACAACATTTAATTTTAAAGAGAAAGCAAGTGCCATGATGATCCCATAGGAAATAAGCAGTGTTGGGGAGTTGAACGGTAAAACTCCCTAAATAGGAAAAATCCATGAGAGTAACCAGACTTCAAAGAGGGAGCCCCACAGAAATGACTCAATCTCAAGGGGAAGCCCATCCTCAGAACTGCTGGTCCATTCCTGGGGCTATTCAATCAATTTTGATATTTGGCAATCTTTTGTTGGTATAGCAAAATAACAATTTCCCCCATATATCTTCATTGTGGTCAATGACTGCACTTCAGGATGTATCTAGTGCCCTGATGCTTCATTTCAATTTCTAGGTTGTGTGCAATACTACGTAGCCTAATTCAAGAGCCCATTATAGAAAGGACCAAATGAAAATAGAACGCCTGAGGAATAGATTAAGTGCCCTATTCAATCAGATCCGCTTTCAGACATCAGCATAGCGGTTGTTTTGTCAGTGTCAAAGGTGAGCTGCGCTAGAGCTGTCAAATCCAAAAGCAGCTCCTGGCATTATACCTAAAGTGGACATTGCCATTGGCTGCACGGAGTCGCATTAAGAGCAATCCCATGCAGCCTTGTTCACAAGTTCCAACAGTGAAATGCTACTTGTAGGCCTAATCTACTCCTCAATTAGGTTGATAGAAATCCTCGTTCATCATTTCAAATTTAAGCGTCATTTCTACACTGCTCAAAAAAATAAAGGGAACACTTAAACAAAACAATGTAACTCCACGTCAATCACACTTCTGTGAAATCGAACTGTCCACTTAGAAGCAACACTGATTGACAATAAATTTCACGTGCTGTTGTGCAAATGGAATAGACAAAAGGTGGAAATTATAGGCAATTAGCAAGACACCCCCAATAAAGGAGTGGTTTGCAGGTAGTGACCACAGACCACTTCTCAGTTCCTATGCTTCCTGGCTGATGTTTTGGTCACTTTTGAATGCTGGCGGTGCTTTCACTCTAGTGGTAGCATGAGACGGAGTCTACAACCCACACAAGTGGCTCAGATAGTGCAGCTCATCCAGGATGGCACATCAATGTGAGCTGTGGCAAGAAGGTTTGCTGTGTCTGTCAGCGTAGTGTCCAGAGCATGGAGGCGCTACCAGGAGACAGGCCAGTACATCAGGAGACGTGGATGAGGCCGTAGGAGGACAACAACCCAGCAGCAGGACCGCTACCTCCGCCTTTGTGCAAGGAGCACTGCCAGAGCCCTGCAAAATGACCTCCAGCAGGCCACAAATGTGCATCGCCGCCGCCATGCTACCACTAGAGTGAAAGCACCGCCAGCATTCAAAAGTGACCAAAACATCAGCCAGGAAGCATAGGAACTGAGAAGTGGTCTGTGGTCACCACCTGCAGAACCACTCCTTTATTGGGGGTGTCTTGCTAATTGCTATTTGTAAGTCGCTCTGGATAAGAGCGTCTGCTAAATGACTTAAATGTAAATGTAAATGCCTATAATTTCCACCTGTTGTCTATTCCATTTGCACAACAGCATGTGAAATTTATTGTCAATCGGTGTTGCTTCCTAAGTGGACAGTTTGATTTCACAGAAGTGTGATTGACTTGGAGTTACATTGTGTTGTTTAAGTGTTCCCTTTATTTTTTTGAGCAGTGTATATAGCCTAAACTTTCTCATTATGAACATCTAATGCGAGCAGGAAGGTGTGGCTTAATGACAAGGATCAAGAGCAGCTTCTCACCAATTTGACAGCTCCAATGCAGTTACACATTCGACACTGCCAAAACATCAGCTATGTGGGTGTTGGCTATCCGGTTAATGCTTGATCTGATTGAATCTTCTTTGGCTGCATTTACACAGGCAGCCCATTTGACATTTTTTCCACTAATTGTTCTTTTGACCAATCAGTGAAAATAATATCAGAATTGAGCTGTAAGTGCCAGTGAAAATGCAGCCTTTGAGGTGTCGTGCAATTTCTGTCAACTAAATAAGCAGCCTGTTTTAATTGAACATTAAATAATGCTTATCAGACTAAGTAAAAATGTAAAAATGTATGCGGGAGTGTTTAACTCTGTCAGACAAACCACTCGTTACAAAAACAAAACAGGACAATTTGGAACTGATAAAACTTTTATTTCACTTTAAATTGTCTTTTACACTTTCCTGATAACATGTAGGGTGAAACTAGAACTGTTTTAAAAGACATACAAATATAGTATTACGTCAATAACCAGGGGTTGTTTTTTTGTGTATTTTTGTTTTAATGCTATTCTAAATTTTCACAACCACGTGCGCGCTAAGCAATATAAACCATCACAGAAGCAAACTTTAGGCAGAATACTGGTCAGTAAAAACAAAGCAATTGGAGATACCAGATATACAGACAGGCTCGGTTCCACATTCACTACTGCATTTTTTAAATTAAGCGTAGAATAACTGCCATTTATTCAGCTAACGGGGAGATTTTTCTTCAGTGCATGAAACATTGTCTTCAGCAAGACTGAACCAGATGAATTCAACACCTAAGTGGAATGTTATGGTGATGACAAAGTATTGTGACACTGAGTGAATTCAGCTACTTCTTCAAGTTCCTTGCACTACTCCAGAATCTAACCCATCCACTGACCGCATTCCACTACAATATGGTCTCCTCTGATAGACTCCAGACTTAAGTCTGGAGATACACGAAACTAAAGCATCAATGCCATCTCCGACTGACACAACTTACATAAGGGGACTTGCTTACACACTCTTTGTGGGCAAGAGCATGAATTCTCTTAGATATCGTTTCCTTTATGAAATGATATCTAACTTTTGACTGGTCAGTTGGGACTGTCAGCATAAGGCCTTCAAGATAGGCTTTAATAACCAATATATAAAAGTTCAACGTAAAACAGCTTTAAGGTGTTTCTTTGCAAGCAGGTTAACACAATTTAAGAGATTTAAATGTACTTTAAAAGGGTTTACAATTTACAGTTTTGAACCAATGTGCGAGTCACTATTACGCAAAGCAAAAAAGTAACATTTAAGAACAAAAGTATCATTATACCAATGTCAAACAGCACCTTTATGTCAAATGTTCTAGTACATAACATTAGGAGAATGCTCCGGTTTGTTCAACAAAAATGTATAACATCTTGAAGGTAGACTCAGCGAAATGACATCGATGCAGAAAGTTAACAGCATAGTGGGTCTATTTCTGCAACTAAGAGCGCTGAAGTGGGAGCTCAACTTTCACTCTGTTTTGGTCTCGTACCTACCACACTAACAATGTGAAGCAAACCTGTGCGCATGCACAGATACTGTGTGACCGTGTAAGACCAAAGTCTTGCTCATCTCAATATCCGCAGTGCTGCGTGTGGCAACGTTATTTCGCTGAGTCTACCTTTAATGTTAGGTTCTAATGGAATGTTTTTTTCCTTTTCAGCTGGACATACATTGAATGGCAAAACCTAGAGTCCCTTGTATTCATTTTAGTTCCAGATCCAAAATAGAATTTACAATACACAGCAATATGCATGTTAGTCAGTGTCACAATACAACCTCTTCTACCATTCTCTATGAGGCCACAGCAGAATTGCACTGCTACATACAGTACTGAATTTTAGCGACCAGAATTTGTGATTATGTGGAGAAAAACTAAGCATCACAGTGTTTGTTGAAAATAAACGGACAGTTTAATGACCCTTTTGAATAAAAACCAGCAATCGCCAGTACACTAGCAAAGCAAAAAAGGATACTATCAATGCATATCTTGCTAGGTGAAAGAACATATCTTTATGAGATGTTAGGAGAGAATCAAAGGGGGGGGGGGGGGGCGCGAATGGCCTTGCCACTCAACCAGGTAAATGTATTTTTCTTTTATCCTCACAAAACAATACTCTGCTTGTTAACAACTGAGCATATCTGAGAAAGGGCACAACTGGTAGGTCAGGTACAATTCATGCTGCTTGTCATACAGAAAGGGAGGGGGCTGGATGGAGCAGGGATGTATGGGCTGTATATGTGTAAAATAAAGAAAGAAGAGTGTGGGTGGATTAACAGTGATGTGCAACGCCTTTAGTTCTCCCCTTCGCCGCCATCCCCCTCGTCACCCTGGTTTTCTGATGTCCACAGCTGCAGAGGGAAAAAAACATTAGATTCATACACTCGAGGCATTCAGTTCCAAGTCTATCGAACGATAATGCATTTGAATGGCATGACATTGGCAAGGCGCATATTGGCTGTAAGTACTTACAGTGAGATTGTCCCTTAGTAGCTGCATGATCAAGGTGCTGTCTTTGTAAGAGTCCTCGTTCAAGGTGTCAAGCTCGGCGATCGCTTCGTCGAAAGCCTATAGGGAAAACAGGTATATGGAAGGGGGTAAAAAAAAACATGTTTTATAAGGCCCAGAATACCACAAAATAAAATGCCTCCAAAACACTACCAATTGACAAAGCTTGGTACTCCAGATGACACAGCACCATCACAATAGTCTATTTTTTCATTTAAATATTTGGCAAACGCCAACAGCACAAGCACCGGTGTTAAAGAGCAGGTTTGTGTAAAAAATCTGAGCAGGAGGGGCGTGTCTGTATCACGCAGGCACTGCAGTGTGATGGTGGAACGTGTGTGAGAGTATAACGGTGCCCCACCGCCTTCGCCAAACTGCAGGCCTGCTCGGGGGAGTTGAGGATCTCATAATAGAAGACGGAAAAGTTGAGAGCGAGGCCCAGCCTGATGGGGTGTGTCGGCTGCATGTCCTTCTTGCTGATGTCAAATGCCTCCTGGTAGGCCTGCTGGGAGTTCTCCACTGTGGCTGTGATGGTGAGAGAAGAGGCCCAATGAATTAACACCATTCACTCATCATGCTTTTGTTGAAGAGAATTAATGTTTCATTTCACAGAGCATCTCCTGTATAATGGATACTGATTGAACATTGTCTAGATATTATGTACTGTGGACATCAAATCAGGCCAGTGATGATACCACTTAAGCCTTAAAAAGCACTGCAAGCAGCAGATTACAAAAATATAGGTTTTGCTTATTTCCATGATAATCAGAGGCTGAGGAAAAGTGGCCAATTAACGATCATGGGTTCTTGGCAACAGTGTGACTCGGAAGCTTCCTCAGAACAGAGATCTACTTACTCTTCTTTGAGTCTCCAGATGCCACCTCAGACAGATATCTGTAGTAGTCACCTTTCATTTTAAGGTAGAACACCTTGCTTTCTGCCTGAGTCGCATTGGCAATGAGGTAATTGTCGAGGAGTGCCTAAAACCAAGAAAAGGGGTTGATTGGGTGTCAGTCAACTCCACTCTTTCAACACACAGGACCAAACAAAAGATTAACCAAAAGTAGATGCTCTGCAACCTTGCTTTGGTGTCCAATTCATTCCAGCTCACATTCACGCTAAATGAAAAATGCTTGTTGTGTAAATAGGGCATTTTCCCTGTACAATTTCCACTTCCAACCACATTCCCAAATTCCCTGGACTCTAAATGAATCTAACTCTAGCCCCAGTGTCACATTATATCACCCCGTCCCCATAGCATCAAGGGACTCCTTTAAAAGCGATGGCCAAACGAGCAAGCTCTCGCTCTCTCACCAGCACATCCTTGCAGATGTCCTGCAGCTCGGCCTCAATCTTCTCGCGGTATTCACGGGCCATCTGCTGCTTCTTCTCGTTGCCCTCGGTCTTCTGCTCGATGCTGGAGATGACGCGCCAGGAGGAGCGACGCGCCCCCACCACATTCTTGTAGGCCACCGACAGCAGGTTGCGCTCCTCGTTGGAGAGCTCGCCGCCCTGCTCCGTCACCGCTTTCATCGCCGCCGCCATGTCGTCATAGCGTTCGGCCTGCTCGGCCAGCTTAGCCTTCTGTACCAGGTCGTTCTTGTCCATGTCGAGGCTGTGAAATGGCACAGAGTTATTGTGGTCATAGTCACACCAAGCAACAGTTATTAGTAGTGTTAGAAAGTATGAGGTTACCCATTCTACAATCATAGTACTGTGGACCCAAGGGGATGAACATTTTTGATCTAGTCATATACTAACAGACCCGATTAGATGCATCTGGTGTGCTTGTGCTGGGCTAGAACATTAATGTGCACCTCTGTGGGTCCTGAAAAGTTTTTTAATGTTCTGATTTTATTAATCCGTTTTATCATGTAGCCTATTGAATACTCAGTAATTAGGCGTAATAAAATGTCTAACAAACCAATAGCTTATTAGCACAGATGTCTCTCTCAGCTAAGGGAGCGCCTCATTTCTGACTGATAATGATTAGGATTTTTAAATATGCATTAATATACGGATATAAAGAAAACCCGATAGCATGTCCAGAGATGTCTGTGTGTCCGGGTTGGGGTCAATTCCATTTCAATTCAGTTAATTCTGGAAGTAAACTGAAAAGCAAGCAAGACTGAATTTAAATGGAACTGACCCAAAACCTGCAAGTGTTCTTCAAATGGAAAATCACTGAGTATTCAATAGGCTACATGATCAAATTGATTAATAAGCATCATAAAACTTTTCAGATACCAGTCAGGAACTATTCCCTTACATGCAAACCACAGCGGCCACATTCCGTGCACGGGCGTTGCAAAATAAATGTACCAGTCAAAAGTTTGGACTGCTCAAACGGTCAGAAACAGACTCCATGAGGGTGGTATGAGGGCCCGACGTCCACAGGTGGGGGTTGTACTTACAGCCCAATACCGTGCAGGACGTTTGGCATTTGCCAGAGAACACCAAGATTGGCAAATTCGCCACTGGCGACCTGTGCTCTTCACAGGTGAAAGCAGGTTTACACTGAGCACATGTGACAGACGTGACAGAGTCTGGAGACGCCGTGGAGAACTTTCTGCTGCCTGCAACATCCTCCAGCATGACCGGTTTGGCGGTGGGTCAGTCATGGTGTGGGGTGGCATTTCTTTGTGGGGCCGCACAGCCCTCCATGTGCTCGCCAGAGGTAGCCTGACTGCCATTAGGTACCGAGATGAGATCCTCAGAGCCCTTGTGAGACCATATGCTGAGACATGCACATTTGTGGCCTTCTGGAGGTCATTTTGCAGGGCTCTGGCAGTGTTCCTCCTTGCACAAAGGCGGAGGTAGCGGTCCTGCTGCTGGGTTGTTGCCCTCCTACAGTCTCCTCCACATCTCCTGATGTACTGGCCTGTCTCCTGGTAGCGCCTCCATGCTCTGGACACTACGCTGACAGACACAGCAAACCTTCTTGCCACAGCCCGCATTGATGTGCCATCCTGGATGAGCTGCACTACCTGAGCCACTTGTGTGGGTTGTAGACTCCGTCTTATGCTACCACTAGAATGAGAGCACCGCCAGCATTCAAAAGTGACCAAAACATCAGCCAGGAAGCATAGGAACTGAGAAGTGGTCTGTGGTCACCACCTGCAGAATCACTCCTTTATTGGGGGTGTCTTGCTAATTGCCTATAATTTCCACCTTTTGTCTATTCCATTTGCACAACAGCATGTGAAATTTATTGTCAATCAGTGTTGCTTCCTAAGTGGACAGTTTGATTTCACAGAAGTGTGATTGACTTGGAGTTACATTGTGTTGTTTAAGTGTTCCCTTTATTTTTTTGAGCAGTGGATATTAACTACAACCTAAAACCTCTTTTACCTTGGAATATTGAAGTCTCATGTTAAAAGGAACCACCAGCTTTCATATGTTCTCATGTTCTGAACAAGGAACTTAACGGTTAGCTTTTTTACATGGCACATATTGCACTTTTACTTTCTTCTCCAACACTTTGTTTTTGCATTATTTAAACCAAATTGAACATGTTTCATTATGTATTTGAGGCTAAATTGATTTTTATTGATGTATTATATTAAGTTAAAATAAGTGTTCATTCAGTATTGTCATTCAGTCCCCGCTGTTCCATAAGGTGTTTTTTTTTTTTAAATCAAATTTTACTGCTTGCGTCAGTTGCTTGATGTGGAAAAGAGTTCCATGTAGTACTGTGTGCCTCCTATAGTCTGTTCTGGACTTGGGGACTGTGAAGAGACTCAAAGTCTCGTGTGGCTCAGTTGGTAGAGCATGGCGCTTGCAACGCCAGGGTTGTGGGTTCATTTCCCACGGGGGGACCAGGGTTCAATTCCCATGGGGGGACCAGGATGAATATGTATGAACTTTCCAATTTGTAAGTCGCTCTGGATAAGAGCGTCTGCTAAATGACTTAAATGTAAAAGTCGACCGATTATTGGAGGACCAATTTTAACTTAATATAATCGTTTTAATCCTGTGTTGAACACATATCATCCCGTCTTCAATTGTATCGATTATTAACGTTAAAAAATACCCAAAGTTGTATTACAAAAGTAGTTTGACATTTTTTGGCAACGTTTACAGGTAACCTTTAAGATATTTTGTCGTCACGTTTGAGCAAGTTGGAACCGGTGTTTTTCTGGATCAAACGCGCCAGATAAATGAACATTTTGGATATATGTCGACGGAATTAATCGAACAAAAAGGACCATTTGTGATGTTTATGGGACATATTGGAGTGCCAAGAGAAGCTCGTCAAAGGTAAGGCATGAATTATAATTTTATTTCTGCTGTGTCGCGCCTGCTGGGTTGAAATGTTCTCTCTTGTTTACTATAATTGCTATGCTCAGATAATAGCATCGTATGCTTTCGCTGAAAAGCCTATTTGAATTCTGACATGTTGGCTGGATTCACAACCAGTGTAGCTTTAATTTGGTATCTTTCAAGTGTGATTTTATAGTAATTTTCATAATTAATTTTAATTTGGCGCTCTGCATTTTCTCAGACTTTTTGCCAAGTGATACAGTAGCGCCTTGCCTAAACTCAGATTTCTGGATATAAATATGAACTTTACCGAACAAAAAATACATATATTGTGTAACATTAAGTCCTATGAGTGTCATCTGATGAAGATTATCAAAGGTTAGTGATACATTTTATCTCCATTTTGTTACTGCGCTCTTTAGCTGGGAAAATGGTTGTCTTTTTCTGTGACTTGGCTCATACCTAACATAATCGTTTGGTGTGCCTTTGTCGTAAAACCTTTTTGAAATCGGACAATTTGGCTGGATTTACAACAAGTGTATCTTTAAAATGGTGTAAAATACTTGTATGCTTGAGGAATTAAAATTATGGGATTTCTGTTGTTTTGAATTTGGCGCCCTGCAGTTTCACTGGCTGTTGACGAGGTGGGACGCTACCGTCCCACATACCCTAGAGAGGTTAAGGCAGAGCATCACTTTATTACAGACAGACTTCTCCCCATCTTAGCTACTACTGCATCAATATGTTTTGACCATGACAGTTTACAATATAGTGTTACTCCAAGCAGTTTAGTCACCTCAATTTGCTAAATTTCCACATTAATTATTACAAGATTTAGTTGAGGTTTAGTTAACGATTTGACACAAATACAATGCTTTTAGTTTTAGAAATACCCACTCAAACTAACTGCAGCTCTTTGTTGAGTGTTGCAGTCATTTCAGTCGCTGTAGTAACTGACATGTATCATGTTGAGTCATCCGCATACATAGAAACTCTGGCTTTACTTCAAGTCAGTGGCATGTCGTAAGTAAAAATTGAAAAAACAAGGGGCCTAAACAGCTACCCTGAGGAATTCCTATTATATTTGATAGGCTTCCAATAAAGAACACCCTCTGTGTTCTGTTAGACAAGTAACTCTTTATCCACATTATAGCAAGGGGTGTAAAGCCATAACACATACATTTTTCCAGCAGTAGACTATGATCAATAATGTCAAAATATGCACGGAGTCTAGCAAGACAGCCCCCACAATCTTATCAATTTATCAACAATTTTATCATAAATGTCTCTCAGCCAATTCAGTCATTTGTGTAAGTGCTGTGCTTGTTGAGTGTCCTTCCCTATAAGCATGCTGTGTCCTTCCCTAAATTCTGTTGTTAATTTGTTTACTGTAAAACAGCATTATATCTGGTCAACAAAAAATATCCCGAGGTTTACTAAGGGTTGGTAACTGGCTGATTGGTTGGTTATTTGAGCCAGTAAAGGGGGCTTTACTATTCTAGGGTAGCGGAATGACTTTAGCTTCCCCCCAGGCCTGAGGGCACACACTCCCTAGTAAGCTTAAAATGAAGATGTGGCAAATAGGAGTGGCAATATCGTCAGTAATTTTCCATCTAGATTGTCAGACCCTGGTGGCTTGTCATTGTTGATAGACAAAAAAGTCACCTCTTCCACTCTGACTTTACGGAATTCAAAAGTACAATTCTTGTCTTTCATAGTATGGTCCGATATACTTGGTTGTGTAGTGTCAGCGTTTTTTGCTGGCATGTCATTCCTAAGTTTGCTTATCTTGCCAATGAAAGTCATTAAAGTAGTTTGCAATATCATTGGGCTTCGTGATGAGTGAGCCATCTGTTTCAATAAATGGAGCCACGTTGGCTTTTCCCCCCAAAATTGAATTTAAGGTGATCCAAAGCTTTTTACTGTCATTTTTTATATAATTTATCTTTGTTTCATACTTAATTGCCATACCTTTTGCCTCATCCCTCTCAACCATACAAATGTTTAATTCCTCATCAATCCACAGGGATTTAACAGTTTTAACAGTCATTTCCTTAATGGGTGCGTGCTTATTAGTAACTGGAATAAGTAGTTTCATAAATGCGTCAAGTGCAGTGTCTGGTTTCTCATTACATGCCACAGACCAGCAAATATTCTTTACATCAACATATAAAACTACAAAAGTAATTGTATGACCTCTTATACACTATATTAGGCCCAGCCTTTGGAACTTTGGTTTCCCTAGATATGGCTACTATATTGTGATCACTACATCCTATAGATTTGGATACTGCTTTAAAGCAAATATCTGCAGTGTTAGTAAAAATGTGATCAACACATGTTGATGATTTAATTCCTGTGCTGTTTGTAACTACCCTGGTAGGTTGACTGACTGATGCAAGTTGCAGGCACCGGTTACAGTTTTAAGTTTTTTCCTGAGTGGTTAGCTTGATGAGAGCCAGTCAATATTTAAAATCACCCAGAAAATACATTTCTCTGTTCATATCACAAACTCAGCAAAAAACCAAACGTCCCTTTTTCAGGACCCTGTCTTTCAAAGATAATTCGCAAAAATCCAAATATCTTCACAGATCTTCACTGTAAAGGTTTTAAACACTGTGCTTGTTCAATGAACCATAAACAATTCATGAATATGCACCTGTGGAATGGTCGTTAACCTGTCTAGGACTGGGGTTCCGCTACCGGAACAGTAGGTCAGTAATCCAGAGCAGAGTCCGAAAAGTATAGAACGACAGGCAGGCAGAGGTCAGTAATCCAGGGTGGTGTGACAAGGCACAGAATGGTGTGGGGGTGCTTTGCTGGTGACACTGTCAGTGATTTATTTAGAATTCAAGGAACACTTAACCCCGTTCCCAGACAGGTTTCGCTAGAACGGGGACCAGTTGGATCGGAGGGTGAGGGCTAGGGCGATTCCCCCCAGAAATGTCCGGGAACATGCAGGTGCCTTGGTGGAAGAGTGGGGTAACATCTCACAGCAAGAACTGGCCAATCTGGTGCAGTCCATGAGGAGGAGATGCACTGCAGTATATAATGCAGCTGGTGGCCACACCAGATACTGACTGTTACTTTTGACCCCCCCTTTGTTCAGGGACACATTATTTCATTTCTGTTAATCACATACCTGTGGAACTTGTTCTGTTTATGTCGCAGTTGTTGAATCTTATGTTCATACAAATATTTACATATGTTTAGTTTGCTGAAAATAAACAGTTGACAGTGAGGACATTTCTTTTTTTGCTGAGTTTACATTATCATGCATTTCACACATATTATCCAGATACTGACTGTTAGCACTTGGTGGTCTATAGCAGCTTCCCACAAGAATGGGCTTTAGGTGAGGCAGAGGAATTGTAGCCATATTACTTCAACAGTATTTAACATTAGATCCTCTAAGGTTTACAGGAATGTGGTTCTGAATATAGACAGCAACACCACCTCCGTTGGCATTTCTGTCTTTTCGGTAGATGTTATAACCATGCATTGCTACCACTGTATCATCAAATATATTATCTAAGTGAACAGAATATGACTGTCATCTATTACAGATGAATTCTAAATAAATCACCAACAGTGTCACCAGCAAAGCACCCCCGCACCACCTCCTCCATGCTTCACGGTGGTAACCACACATGCGGAGATCATCCGTTCACCCACTCTGCGTCTCACAAAGCCACAGCAGTTGGAACCAAAATTCTCACATTTGGACTCAGATCAGAACAAAAGGACAGATTTCCACCGGTGTAATGTCCGTTACTCGTGTTTCTTGGCCCAAGCAAGTCTCTTCTTCTTATTGGTTTCCTTTAGTAGTGGTTTCTTCAACCATTAAGGTCTGATTCACGCAGTCTCCTCTGAACAGTTGATGTTGAGATGTGTCTGTTACTTGAACCCTGAAGCATTTATTTGGGCTGCAATTTCTGAAGCTGGTAACTCCAATGAACTTATCCTCTGCAGCAGAAGTAACTCCGGGTCTTCTGTCGCTGTCCTCATGAAAGCCAGCTTAATCATATCGCTTGATGGTTCTTGCGATTGCACTTGAATAAACTTTCAAAGTTCTTGAAATGTTCTGTATTGACGACCTTCACGTCTTAAAGAAAGGAGAGAAAGAAGTGATCTCATCTTTGTGGTTGGGAGTGGCAAGGGGGAGGGCTTGGTGTATGTGTGTAAATGGGAAGGTGCACAGCACACAAGGAGCCAAGACACAAAACGACAACATGAGAACAAACGCTCATAAAAAAATACAAAAATAAAGTGATTCTTGTGATACAGGCATTGATTGAATTAATTTGATATATTGCCTAGCCCTAATTTTAAGATTCTAGGAATGCCATACAGGCCATCATTGTAAATAAGAATTTGTTCTTAACTGACTTGCCTAGCTAAATAAAGGTAATTAAAAATAAAACAAAAACACAGTATAAATATACCTTTAAACACTTTCAGCATTTTTCTATGGTGAGAGGCAAGGAACCCCTTTCTCTGGGACAGTAACACAAATTCAATGTTATAAAGAAAATCTTGTCCACATCTGAGCGGCTAAATAATGCTGACATAGGACAATATAAGATCAGCTTGGTAAATGTTAGGTATTATATTTGAGAAAATTGGCCATTATGATTGGCCACAACTAAACAAATTCCAATATTGTGGTTTTCTGATAATTTATCTTGAAAACACAACATTCTTAGAAATATCGATTTGTCCCCATTGGGGCTCGAGAAAGTTTAAGCCATAATTAGAAGACTTTCTTATTCTAAACAACCATTATAGGAAATTAACCATATAGCTTTTACGTGAAACCAGCTCTAGACGCAAGGCATGTTTTCAAAGGACATACATCCCTAAAAAATAACGTGAAGTAGTGACAACGCAGCAGGTGATCTTAGCTTTATTGTTTAACCAATGTATTATTATTATGGCCATGTATAGTTATACGGCTCGTGGCCATGTTATCTCAAGTCAATTTCGACTATGATAAAGTCAGATTTGCTCACAATGGCTGTGTCACTTGCGCCAGTTGAGATCAGTTTATTTTAAAAACATGGTATACTATGACAGTATGGTATCCTACATTACCAAGGCTATGTCTTAATTGTCATTGTGTTTTACTATCGATACAATTTCCTCCAACATAACCATCTTTCAACCGTTAGCAAATACTCGCCAACTAGTTATGATCACGAATGTCAAATTTAACGTCCATGGCGGAAATACTGCAGCATTGCGCTATAAAATCGGTAGCCAACCTAATCGCTAAAGCGTTAGCTTGCTAGATTCCAGTCCGGCATTGAAGATGGAGCTGGAGAGCTAGTAACGCCCTCTCTGTCGCATTCCCTTGCGGAATTTTAATATGAAAGCTGCCGTTAGCAAACCAGCTAACGTTATCTAGCAACAGTTATAGTAATTGAATGCTAGTTGGATACGAAAATATCATTTAATTCATAGCTATTAAACACCAGTGTCATCGCAAAAACCTGTGCGTTGCAGTCCATTCACTTGTAAAATTAGCTGGAGATAGCGTCATGTTAGCATTAGCTTGCTAGCGCTGGTAAGGTAGCTACTGTAAGTCTTGATTTCACGACGACCAGGCAAGGAACATTAGCCTTGCAAAAAAATTATCATAGTCTAGTGTGGATATATACATCAGCATTACGGTACAATTTTGGATTTTGATTCATATTTCCTAGGGCAGATCTGAGATCTCCCCTACGTGGTTTACAATAACCTAATTCCTAGCTAGCTTGTGAGCTCTAGCTCGCTATTCAATCACACGTCTTGGCCTAAATCCTTGTACCCAGCCCCAAACCACCTTCCGCCACAGATAGCGATTGGAGACATTGTTGGGTTATTATGAACCCACAATTACCGCTCTTACCCAGGAGATAATAATATAATCAAACTTATGCAAGTGAACTCACATTTAGCTTGTATTTTGAATCCTGCTTTTTCTCTAAACGATGGGAGTACCAAGCTGTCCTCCGTTCGCTGCTCGGGATTTTCAGGGCAGTACCACTTCCGCCTGCGCTAACACTTCCGCTTCCTCTAAACTCCCCCCTCCCCCCGCCAGTATCTATGGTAACAGCACTCCGGGGTTTCCTAAGCATTTTGCAGGGTAGTTGACGTCATAAAGAGTATGCAAGCCACTATGCGATGACGTAGGTGGTCACCATAGTTACCGTCTCCAAGCAAATGCTTACAGTCCCATGTAAAGTGTAAATCATAGACCACAAATGTTGAGACAGGATAGTCTGGCTGTACCGTTTATATAAAGTTGCAGGAGCGTCACAATACTTTTGAGCTAATATTATATAAGAGGAACAAGCAGTAGAACATTTACCAGTAATCAGCTCCTGTGAGCTCCTGTCCAAGTCAAGCACTGATCATGTCTTATGAAATGACTGCTTCCATGAATATGATTGCATGCATATGATTAAAAAAAAATATTGCTACCATAATACTAACAACACTGCTCTTAAAAAAAGTTACTCCAGCAGAAGAACCCATTATGGGACTTGGTAGAATAACTCTTTCACCCACAAAAGAGTTCCATGTATACTGAACAAAAACATAAAGGCAATGTCTAAAGTGTTGGTCCCATGTTCCATGAGCTGAAATAAAAGATCCCAGAAATGTTCCACATGTACAAAAAGCCTATTTCTCTAAAATGTGTGCACAAATTTGTTTACATCCCTGTTAGTGAGCATTTCTCATTTTCCAAGTTAATCTTTCGACTTGACAGGTGTGGCATATCAAGAAGCTGATTAAACAGCATGATCATTACACAGGTGTAAGTTGTGCTGGGGACAATAAAAGGCCACTCTAAAATGTGCAGTTTTGTCACACAACACAATGGCACAGGTGTCTCATGTTTTGAGGGAGCGTGCAAATGGCATGCTGACTGCAGGAATGTCCACCATATCTGTTGCCAGAGAATTTAATGTTAATTTCTCTACCATAAGCTGCCTCCAACATCGTTTTATAGAATTTGGCAGTACGTCCAACCGGCCTTACAACCACAGACCATGTGTAACCACGCCAGCCCAGGACTTCCTCATCCGGCTTCTTCACCTGCGGGATCCGGCTTCTTCACCTGCGGGATTGTCTGAGACCAGCCAGCCGGACAGCTGATGAAACTGAGGAGTATTCTGTCTGCAATAAAACCCTTATAAGGGGAAAAATTCCTAGCTCCCCAGTTTCGTTTTAGGTTACATACCAGCATAAAGCATACTCTTTCACTACTGCCTCTAGAAATTGTGTTTGACCAAGGCGTTATTACTGCTGAACTTTGGTCACTAACTGAAGAGTGCGTCTGCACTGCAGCTCAAGGCAGTACCACAAACGCCCAAAGAAAATCTCAGAAACAAGCTGAACCCCATCTTGAACTTTAACTAAGCACCCCTGAAGTGGTGTCACCAGATTGCATCATATTCAGGTTTGTTATTTAAGCAAGAAGACCAAATCAATTACTGTTGGTATTATCGAATTATGGAAAAATGTATGCATTTATGTAAAAAAGAAAATAAGAAAAATAAGAGAGAGACGGAGAAATAAAACAAAAGTAAATCTAGGCCTCTCTTAATCATTCACAGGAGTCAAGAATAGTACGTCTCAAGTCATGGGTACAAAATATTTAACACCAGTGTTTGCAATGTACTCGTATCCATGACCTATGAGGGGTTCCCACTACATGGCCAAGCTGCGAAGTCAAAATTGTCTACAGTGGCTTGCGAAAGTATTCACCCACCTTGGCATTTTTCCTATTTTGTTGCTTTACAAACTGGATTTTGTTGGGGGGGGGGGGTTTGTATCATTTGATTTACACAACATGCCTATCACTTTGAAGATGCAAAATATGTTTTATTGTGAAACAAGAAATGACACAAAAAAACTGAAAACGTGCGTAAATATTCACCCCCCCAAAGTCAATAGTTTGTAGAGCCACCTTTTGCAGCAAATACAGCTGCACGTCTCTTTGGGTATGTCTCTATAAGCTTGGCACATCTAGCCACTGGGATTTTTGCCCATTCTTCAAGGTGAAAATGCTCCAGTTCCTTAAAGTTGGATGGGTTCCGCTGGTGTACAGCAATCTTTAACTCTTACCACAGATTCTCAATTGGATTGAGGCCTGGGCTTTGACTAGCAAATTCCAAGACATTTAAATGTTTCCTCTTAAACCACTCGAGTGTTACTTTAGCAGTAGGCTTTGGGTCATTGTCCTGCTGGAAGGTGAATCTCCATCCCAATCTCAAATTTCTGGAAGAGTGAAAGGTTTCCCTCAAGAATTTCCCTGTATTTAGCGCCATCCATCATTCCTTCAATTTTGACCAGTTTCCCAGTCCCTGTCGATGAAAAACATCCCCACATCATGATGCTGCCACCACCATGCTTCACTGTGGGGATGGTGTTCTCGGGTGATGAAAGGTGTTGGATTTGCGCCAGACATAACGTTTTCTTTGATGGCCAAAAATATCAGTTTTAGTCTCATCTGACCAGAGTACCTTTTTCTATATGTTTGGGGAGTCTCCCACATGCCTTTTGGCGAACACCAAACGTGTTTGCTTATTTCTGTCTTTTAAACCTCTCTCCCGCCTGTCCAACATCACTACTCTGGACGGCTCTGACTTAGAATATGTGGACAACTACAAATACCTAGGTGTCTGGTTAGACTGTAAACTCTCCTTCCAGACTCACATCAAACATCTCCAATCCAAAGTTAAATCTAGAATTGGCTTCCTATTCCGCAACAAAGCATCCTTCACTCATGCTGCCAAACATACCCTTGTAAAACTGACCATCCTACCAATCCTCGACTTCGGTGATGTCATTTACAAAATAGCCTCCAAAACCCTACTCAATAAATTGGATGCAGTCTATCACAGTGCCATCCGTTTTGTCACCAAAGCCCCATATACTACCCACCACTGCGACCTGTACACTCTCGTTGGCTGGCCCTCGCTTCATACTCGTCGCCAAACCCACTGGCTCCAGGTCATCTACAAGACCCTGCTAGGTAAAGTTCCCCCTTATCTCAGCTCGCTGGTCACCATAGCAGCACCTACCTGTAGCACGCGCTCCAGCAGGTATATCTCTCTGGTCACCCCCAAAACCAATTCTTCCTTTGGCCGCCTCTCCTTCCAGTTCTCTGCTGCCAATGACTGGAACGAACTACAAAAATCTCTGAAACTGGAAACACTTATCTCCCCCACTAGCTTTAAGCACCAGCTGTCAGAGCAGCTCATAGATTACTGCACCTGTACATAGCCCATCTATAATTTAGCTCAAACAACTACCTCTTTACCTACTGTATTTATTTATTTTGTTCCTTTGCACCCCATTATTTCTATCTCTACTTTGCACCTTCTTCCACTGCAAACCAACCATTCCAGTGTTTTTTTATTTTTTACTTGCTATATTGTATTTACTTTGCCACCATGGCCTTTTTATATATTTTTATTTATATATATATTTTATTTGCCTTCACCTCCCATCTCACCTCACTTGCTCACATTGTATATAGACTTATTTTTCACTGTATTATTGACTGTATGTTTGTTTTACTCCATGTGTAACTATGTGTTGTTGTATGTGTCGAACTGCTTTGCTTTATCTTGGCCAGGTCGCAATTGTAAATGAGAACGTGTTCTCAATTTGCCTACCTGGTTAAATAAAGGTGAAATAAATAAATAAAATAAATAAATAAAAGGATAGGGTCTAGTTTCCTGAATTTCCGCCTGACTGACGTGCCTAAAGTAAACTGCTTGTTACTCAGGCCCAGAAGCCAGGATATGCATATAATTGGGTAACATTGGATAGAAAACACTTTGAAGTTTCTAAAACTGTTAAAATTACGTCTGAGACTATAACAGAATTGATATGGCAGGCAAAAATCCAAAGAAAATCCAACCAGAATGTTTTTGTTTTTTTAGCTCCCAGGCTCTTATTATGGAAACTTATTGTTTCTATGTAAATCCGTCTCCCAGATTGCAATTCTTATGGCTTCCGCTAGATCTCAACAGTCTTTATTCAAGGTTTCAGGCTTCTTTTTTGAAAAACATACAATTATTTGGAGTTTTTGTTAGGAGACCACCTGAAGAAAATCAGTCTTTCGGCTCCCGAGGGAGAGGTCGCGCACTTACGAATTTTCCTTTCCTATTGAACATACTACTTTCCATATGAAATATTATAGTTTATTTACATTTTCGAGTACCTGAGTATTAAATAGAAACGTTGTTTGACTTGTTTGGACAAAGTTTAGCGGTAGCTTTTTGGACTCCTTTGTCTGCATGGTGAATGAGTGGAGTACTAAAATCGATGGCGCCAACTAAACTGACTTTTTGGGATAAAAATAAGGATTTTATCAAACAAAACGACCAATCATGTTGTAGCTGGGACCCTTGGGATTGCTAACAGAGGTAGATCTTCAAAAGTAAGTGATTTATTTAATCACGATTTGTGATTTTGTGAAGCCTGTGCTGGTTGAAAAATAGGTGTGGGGCGCCATCCTCAGACAATCGTATGGTATACTTTCACCATAGAGCCTTTTTGAAATCGGACAATGCAGTTAGATTAACAAGAAGTTAAGCTTTTAAATGATATAAGACACTTGTTTGTTCATGAATGTTAAATATTAGGAATATTTATTTGAATTAGGCGCCCTCCAATTTCATCGGATGTTGTCGGCTTGTGTCCTCACCTATCCCCAATTAAGCAATAACTTTTTATGACCACTCTTCCGTAAAGCCCAACTCTGTGTAGTGTTCGGATAAAAGTGGTCCAATGGACAGATACTCCAATCTCCGCTGTGGAGCTTTGCAGCTCCTTCAGGGTTATCTTTGGTCTCATTGTTGCCTCTCTAATTAATGCCCTCCTTGCTGGTCCGTGAGTTTTGGTGGGCGGCCCTCTCTTGGCAGGTTTGTTGTGGTGCCATATTATTTCCATTCTTTTATAATGGATTTAATGTTGCTCCGTGGAATGTTCAAAGATTCCTTCTTTTTTTTTTATACAACCCAACCCTGATCTGTACTTCTCCACAACTTTGTCCTTGACCTGTTTGGAGAGCTCCTTGGTCTTCATGGTGCCGCTTGCTTGGTGATGTTGCAGAATCTGGGGCCGTTCGGAACAGGTGTGTATATACTGAGATCATGTGACACTTAGATTGCACACAGGTGGACTTTATTTAACTCATTATGTGACTTCTGAAGGTAATTGGTCGCACCAGAACTTATTTAGGGGCTTCATAGCAAAGGGGATGAATACATATGCACGTACCACTTTTCCGTTGTATTTTTTAAACAAGTTATTTTTTTCATTTCACTTCACCAATTTGGCCTATTTTGTGTATGTCCATTAAATGAAATCCAAATAAAAATCTATTTAAATTACAGGTTGTAATGCAACATAATAGGAAAAAGCCAAGGGGGATGAATACTTTTGCATGGCACTGTATATCGTAAAAAAAAAAAAAAAGCTTTTTCCTCTTCATTTAAGGTTAGGGTTAGACACAAGGTTAGCAGTGTGGTTAATGTTAGGGTTAAGATGACCCCTATAAGGCTAGTCCTCAGAGGTATTTTATAAGGGTGCACCTGACTGTGGTGAAGTGATGCTTTGAAGCAGCCAGCAGGGTGTAGTGGAGACTATGCTATTGGATGGATAGTCCTACATATGTTTTTTTTTCATGATTAACTTTGGCCTGCCTTACAAAATGCTGCTAATAAGATCATTTTTCAAGACGATAACTTTCACATTTTGATATTGTTCAAAAAATAAAAACCAACCTTATAATGAGGATATCAGTATCACTGATATAGAATTGGGGGCATTATGAGCACAATGTCAACTGTTATTATATGCTAAATGAAGAGTTATAAATCAAATACCATATTGATCTGTTCTATGGTTTGCATTTAATCGACATCTTCAATAATCGATTGAAAGAGTGATTAGTCTTTACCATTCTTTCAATAAGTAATCAGTACATAATGTAATAACTCAGTCTTTACAGTCGCCTAACATTTTTACTATTGACAATCAATTAAGTGTCCTTCACAATATTGTAATTTGGCAGAGCGGTTTGACAGACATAGGTTTGACTGGGGTCAGCCCTAACTAATGCCAGTCAAGACAGGACAGTCTAAACAAAAAACACAACAAATTGTCTCTATAGACCTATCTATTGAGTTTTATGTTTTTTAATATTTAATTATCTTCAACTTTTTTCTTCAGTCATCTGCTTCTGTTACTGAGGAGAAGCAGTTGCCAGCATGGAGGCATTCAAAGACTCTTGGCCTTGGCCATGGACAGCAGGCTGTTGCAGGGGGGATTATGGCACGGCAGTCATATGATATGGTGTGTTGTGTGCACTGCCTGTGTACTTGCACTGCAAGGCTGAGGAGAAGATATTCACCATTTTTTTTATTTCACCTTTATTAAAAATGTGATTACAGCCCATCATCACTAACGCATTTTTCCAACTACAGTTTAAGGTAAATGTTATGGGATCATTAATGTTTTGGGGGCTGCATCATCAGATATACCCACTCATCCGTTGAGACAAAGACTAAGTCCTTGCTGCGGCCGACCTCTGTCATCATCATTATTGCACTCGTGATTGTTCCAAAACAGGAAAACTCCTTGCGAAGATGGTCATCTTCCCAGTGATCATCCAGATTTTTCACATGTAGATCGACGCCCTGGTATATGGTCATGCTGTCCTGCTTCGTCTGCTCCAACTTGTGTATCGGCTCCGTCTGGCGCTCTCCTTCTGGGCTAGGCCCAAATTACATTCAGATCCTTCCCATTCATTTCATCCACAGCCTGAGGAGGTCAGATACACTCCATTGAAACACTGGACTCATATACACTGAACTCTATTCCATATCTAGACAGTGAGAATACTATAGGGCATCACTCACCTTCTATGACTCTGTAAAGTCATTGGATCATCTGATTAATTTTGCATCGATGCAATTTCATCTTTATTGACTCATAGTGGAGTAACCACCACAGAAGCTTCATTTAAGTTACCCCCTCCCACTGCATAGCAAAAATGTATCTCTGCTAAGATTGGTGCTTCAACCCTGGAGACAGGGCAAATAAGCTACCACTTGTGCCACAGATGTCCAGACTTCTTGGCAGGGGGTTTCATCTTACACTATGTTCAAAGAATGTTGCATTGATCCTATCCTGCAATTGGAACAGTGTTCTAGTTCTTCCTCTGTTTGGCAACACATATACATTTTTCAAGCATGACAAAATAGGGATTATTATATTTCCGCTTTATTTTGGATGCTACTTTTAGGACTTGGTGTAATGTAGCAGTGCACGTATGTCACGTTCTGACCTTTATTTCCTTTGTTTTGTCTTTATTTAGTATGGTCAGGGTGTGAGTTGGGGTGGGCAGTCTATGTTTGTATTTCTATGTTTTCCTATTTCTGTGTTTGGCCTGATATGGTTCTCAATCAGAGGCAGGTGTTTTGTGTTGTCTCTGATTGGGAACCATATTTAGGTAGCCTGTTTTGTGTTGGGTTTTGTGGGTGGTTGTCTTCAGTCTTTGTGTGTCTGCACCAGATAGAACTGTTTCGGTTTTCACGTTTGTTGTTTTGTATTTTGGAAGTGTTCAGTTTATTGTCTTTTATTAAACATGATGAACACTAATCACGCTGCGCTTTGGTCCTCTCCTTCTTCCACAGAAGAAAACTGTTACAACGTAGCAGTGTTGCTAAGGTGATTATCGCTCTTCTGTGATACACTGTTATGCATGACTCAATGCACAATGGGTTTAGGTCATTTTGACACATCAAGACATCCGAAAGAAGGTGGATGTCGATGTGCTCCGGAAAGGAGAGGAATATAATAATCCTAAAGAAGGAGTATGGAAAGAAGACAAATTTACAAATGCAAGAGACAGCCATATAAAAGCTGAAGTGCTGGTCATACATCAACAATGCTTTATCACTGAAAAGGTATGCATGAGCATTTTGATTCCATATTCTGTATCAAGGCAGCACAAAAAATTATTGATACTGCATTGACACTAACCTGTAAGCTGATTTCAGATTTCAGTTGTTGCAGTCTTCATTTAACAAAGTCATTTGCTTCTTGGTCTTACTGATCTACAGAAGAGGCTTGTTAACATAGAAGTTAATTAAGGCTCTTTAGCTTTATTGAAAGCACCGTTAGATTTCATGGAAGCACTGTCAAGAGTGTGGGAATGACAACAGTTCTAAACTGTCATCTATCAGCAGAAAACAATTCCCTCATCCTATTGAGCAACATTTCGAGAAAGGATGTTGAACTACAATCGCTCTATTTTGTTTGTCTCTTTTGATATTGTATACTTTATTGATTAAAAAGTTATTAATCTTGCACTCGAGACACACAGGAGTCATTATCCCCTGGGAAGGGTTAGTAATCACTGTACAATCAATGGGCCGCCTGGGAAATTTATGGGGACATGGTTTGACAAAGTGTTAAAACCTTTTCTCAATAGGGGGTGCTGTTTTCACTTTGTAAAAATTTCGTACCCAAATTAAACTGCCTCGTACTCAATTCTTGCTCGTACAATATGCATATTATTATTACTATTGGATAGAAAACACTCTCTAGTTTCTAAAACCGTTTGAATTATATCTGTGAGTAAAACAGAACTTAAGTTGGAGCAATTTTCCTGTGAGGAAGTGAGAAATCTGAAATCAGACAGGCTGTTCTGAGGTCAGTTTACTAATTTGCATGTCTTCTATTGGTCGAGATGCACTGCATACGCCTTCCCCTAGATGTCAGCAAATAGTGAGAATTTAAATAGAGTTGCTAGGCAGATCTGAGGGCATGTAAAGGGTCTGGGAACGTGGGGTCCAGTCTTTTCATCTTTCGCCATGACGCAAGACAGACCTCAGGATTGCGTTCTGGAAAGCTGGCGTTATAGGCCTTATATATCCGGCTCTGATTTTATTCGATATAGGTGTTAAAGACATCATAATGTTGTTATTTTAAACCGAGTTATATCAGTTTATGTCAGTATATTGCGATTTTCGGGATTTTCTTTGCTCCTCGTTATGCTGAGTTGGGCACGTCTTCGCCACATGGCTAATGTTTACTGCTAATTCCAAAGTTGAAGGCGACAATCTACAACGAGCAACGATTCCTCTGGACAAAGGACAACTTGCCCAAGATTCTGATGGGAGCTCATCAAAAAGTAACAAGTCTGTATGATGTTAATTCGTTGTTCTGTTGGAAAATGTAAATCTACTATTCCGCCATTAATTTCTGTGCGGTCTCGCTTTAACCTCTACCGAGCACCTACCCCGGGTCCGGGAGCAGCCCCCACACCCCCACACTGATTAGCATCGCTAGCATAGCATCACAATTAAATAGTAGCATCTAAATATCATTAAATCACAAGTCCAAGACACCTAATGAAAGATACAGATCCTGTGAATAAAGCCACCATTTCATATTTTTATAATGTTTTACAGGGAAGACACAATATGTAAATCTATTAGCTAAACACGTTAGCAAAAGACACAATTTTTTTACTCCAACAGTTTTTTCCTGCGTCAGTAGCTATCACTAAAACGACTAAATAAAAATATATATAGCCACTAACCAAGAAACAACTAAATAAGATGACAGTCTGTGTCACGCCCTGGCCTTAGTATTATTTGTTTTATTTATTATTTTAGTTAGGTCAGGGTGTGACATGGGGTATGTGTGTATTTTGGGGTATTATATGGTAGAGGGGGTGTTTGGTGTAGTTTATGGTTTGGTGTTGAGTGTATGTGTCTAGCTGTGTCTATGTTGGGTGTAGTTCTAGGAAAGTCTATGGTGGCCGGAATGGGTTCTCAATTAGAGACAGCTGATTTCGGTTGTCTCTAATTGGGAGCCATATTTAAGGCTGCCATGGGCTTTAGCTGTTTGTGGGTCATTGTTTGTGTATATGTATAGTTCGACGTAAGTAGTTTGTGTGTGCACTTACGTTTGAAGTTTTCACGATCGTTTGTTGTTTTCGTTAGTGTTGTATAAGTGTGTAGTGTTCATCTTCGTCGTTGCTATTAAAAAAGAAGATGTATTCAAATCATGTTGCGCCTTGGTCCGTCAATCCACCAAACGATCGAGACAGAATGACCCACCTGTATACGACCAAGCAACATGACCAGCGGCAACAGGAGCAATGCAAGGATTCATGGACATGGGAGGAAATTTTAGACCGGGAGGTACCAGGAGGATATAACCGCCCCAAAGCTGAGCTGGAGGCAGCGAAAGCAGAGAGGCGGCGATATGAGGAACTAGCTAGGAGGCAGGAAAAGGAACCTACAAAGGATCTGGGCTACACTACGTGGGAGGAGATCGACAGGTGGGCGATCAACCCAGGGAGAGTGCCGGAGCCCGCCTGGGATTCTCTGGCGCAGTGCGAGGAGGGATACCGGCGAATGGAGGCAGCACGACGAAGCGGTAGGAAGCCTGTGGGAAAACCCCAAAAATTTCTTGGGAAGGGGCTTAAAGGGAGAGTGGCGAAGTCAGGTAGGAAACCTGCGCCTACTCCCTGTAATTACCGTGGAGAGCGAGAGTACGGGCAGACACCGTGTTACGCAGTAGAGCGCACGGTGTCTCCTGTACGTGTGCATAGCCCGGTGCGGGTTATTCCACCTCCCCGCACTGGCAGGGCTAGATTGAGTATTGAGCCGGATGTCATGAAGCCGGTCCTACATATCTGGCCACCAGTGCGTCTCCTCGGGCCGGTTTACATGGCACCAGCCTTACGCATGGTGTCCCCGGTTCGCCTACATAGCCCGGTGCGGGTTATTCCACCTCCCCGCACTGGTCGGGCAACGGGGAGCATTCAACCAGGTAAGGTTGGTCAGGCTCAATGCTCAAGGGAGCCAATACGCCTGCACGGTCCGGTATTTCCGGCGCCACCTCCCCGCCCCAGTTCAGTTCCACCAGTGCCTACACCACGTAACAGGCTTCCAGTGTGTCTCCAGAGCCCTGTTCCTCCTCCACGCACTCGTCCTATGGTGCGTGTCTCCAGCCCGGTACCACCAATTCCGGCACCACGCACTAAGCCTCTTGTGCGTTTCCAGAGTCCTGTGCATCCTGTTGCTGCTCCCAGCATTAGCCCTGAGATGCGTGTCCCCAGTCCGGTACCACCAGTTCCGGCCCCACGCACTAGGCCTAATGTGCGTCCCCAGGGTCCAGTATGCCCTGTTCCTTCTCCCCGCACTAGCCTGAAAGCGCGTGCCTTTAGCCCGGTGCCACCAGTCCCGGCACCACGCACCAGGCCTACAGTGCGCCTCAGCCGGCAGGAGTCTGCCGTCTGCACAGCGATGCCTGAACTGCCCGTCTGCCAAGCGTCATCTGAGCCATCCTTCTCCCCAGCGCCATCTGAGCCATCCGTCTCCCCAGCGCCATCTGAGCCATCCGTCTCCCCAGCGCCATCTGAGCCATCCGTCTGCAATGAGCCTGCAAAGCCGCCCGTCTGCCATGAGCCTGCAAAGCCGCCCGTCTGCCATGAGCCTACTGAGCCGTCCGCCAGACAGGAGCCGCTAGAGCCGCCAGCCAGACAGGAGCCGCTAGAGCCGTACGTCAGACAGGATCTGCCAGAGCCGCCAACCAGACAGGATCTGCCAGAGCCGCCAACCAGACAGGATCTGCCAGAGCCGCCAACCAGACAGGATCTGCCAGAGCCGCCAATCAGACAGGATCTGCCAGAGCCGCCAATCAGACAGGATCTGCCAGATCCGTCAGCCAGCCATGAGCAGCCAGATCCGTCAGCTAGCCATGAGCAGCCAGATCCGTCAGCTAGCCATGAGCAGCCAGATCCGTCAGCTAGCCTTGAGCAGCCAGATCCGTCAGCTAGCCATGAGCAGCCAGATCCGTCAGCCAGCCATGAGCAGCCAGATCCGTCAGCCAGCCATGAGCAGCCAGATCCGTCAGCTAGCCATGAGCAGCCAGATCCGTCAGCCAGCCATGAGCAGCCAGATCCGTCAGCCAGCCATGAGCAGCCAGGCCCGTCAGCCAGCCATGAGCAGCCAGATCCGTCAGCCAGCCATGAGCAGCCAGATCCGTCAGCCAGCCATGAGCAGCCAGATCTGTCAGCCAGCCATGAGCCGTCCAGCCAGGATCTGCCCATTATCCTGGTGTTGCCCCTTATCCTGGTGCTGCCCCTTATCCTGGTGCTGCCCCTTATCCTGGTGCTGCCCCTTATCCTGGTGCTGCCCCTTATCCCAGTGCTACCCCTTATCCCGGTGCTGGCCCTTATCCCGGTGCTGCCCTTTATCCCGGTGCTGCCCCTTATGACTATGGTGGGGTGGGGACCACGACCAGTGCCGGAGCCGCCGCCGTGGAAGGAAGCCCACCCAGACCCTCCCCTAGACTATGTGTTGGTGCGTCCTGAGTTCGCGCCTTAAGGGGGGGGTTATGTCACGCCCTGGCCTTAGTATTATTTGTTTTATTTATTATTTTAGTTAGGTCAGGGTGTGACATGGGGTATGTGTGTATTTTGGGGTATTATATGGTAGAGGGGGTGTTTGGTGTAGTTTATGGTTTGGTGTTGAGTGTATGTGTCTAGCTGTGTCTATGTTGGGTGTAGTTCTAGGAAAGTCTATGGTGGCCGGAATGGGTTCTCAATTAGAGACAGCTGATTTCGGTTGTCTCTAATTGGGAGCCATATTTAAGGCTGCCATGGGCTTTAGCTGTTTGTGGGTCATTGTTTGTGTATATGTATAGTTCGACGTAAGTAGTTTGTGTGTGCACTTACGTTTGAAGTTTTCACGATCGTTTGTTGTTTTCGTTAGTGTTGTATAAGTGTGTAGTGTTCATCTTTGTCGTTGCTATTAAAAAAGAAGATGTATTCAAATCATGTTGCGCCTTGGTCCGTCAATCCACCAAACGATCGTGACAGTCTGATAACATATTTATTGTATAGCATAGTTTTTTTTTGAAAAATTTGCATTTTTCAGGTATAAATCACAGTTCTACATTGCAGCTGCAATCTGAAATAGTGCCGACGCAGCCAGAACAATTACAGAGACCAACGTCATATAACTAATTACTTGTCTTAAAACATTTCAGAAAAAATACACAGCGTACAGATATTGAAAGCCCAACATCTGGTGAATCCAAACAATATTTCAGATTTATTAAATGTTTTATAGCGAAAACAAAATGTAGCACTAAATTAGCATAGCCACGCCAGCCAGAACCAGCTGGGCGCACCCGACCAGTTCACATGCACGACAGATATATGAAATAACATCGTAAATTGGGTCTTACTATTGCTGATCTTTCATCAGAATGTTGATCAAGGTGTCCTTAGTCCTGATGAGTTGTTCAATCCATTCATAATGGCAACTTTCCCTCTTCATTTAGCATAGGTACTGGTCGACTGGCCAAAGTAAAAAAACTCACAGAACGGAACACGGCAAAACTCCCGAAAAAATTCTAATAATCTGATTAAACTATATTGAAAAAACATACATTAAGATGATATGGTCACATGTATCAAACAAACTTCGTGACGGAGATAGTTTTCATCCGTAACGGCAGCATAACAAAAGACAATCGCACCTCTAAAACGCGCGATTCAGAGAACCGGAAGTTGTCGGTCACGCTAAAGAAATAGGTCTTATTTCACGTCAGTACAAGATAAACAAAAAAATTCTCCTCTGACGTCCTCTTGACACCCAGAGGAAGACGAATGAAGTGTGTTTCGGGTCATAGGTGGCGTGACCATATATAGGCAGAGCGTTGAAGCGAGCATACACATCTTGCATTCTTCTTCTTGGTCAGGGAAAGTGCTGTCAAATGACTTATGTTTCACTCAGAGACAAAATTGAAACGGTTTTAGAAACTATAGATTGTTTTCTATCCAATGGTATTAATTATATGCATATGGTAAGAGCAATAATTGAATAAGAGGCAGTTTAATCTGTAGAGGAAATTATGCTAATGCGAAAACAGCACCCCCTGTATTCTCAAGAAGTTAACGCACGCTGTATGTCGTACTAACAATAATTTTAAAAATCTAACACAGCGGTTGCATTATGAACTAATGTATCTTTCATTTGCTGTCCAACCTGTATTTTTTAGTCAAGTTTATGATTAGTTACTGATTAGATTAGGCCTCTCCCAAGATTTCTCCCAACATTTGTTTGCATTTTGGCTACTATTCATATTGTATAACCACAATTTGTGCCGCTAAATATGCACATTTTCGAACAAACTCTATATGTATTGTGTAATATGATGTTATAGGACTGTCATCTGAAGAAGTTTGAGAAGGTTAGTGAAAAAATTAATATCTTTTGCTGGTTTATTCGTTATCGCTATTGTTGGCTTGAATCAATGCTGTTGTGTGGTTGGTTGTAGTAAGCTAATATAATGCTATATTGTGTTTTCGCTGTAAAACACTTAAACAATCTGAAATATTGGCTGGATTCACAAGATCTTTGTCTTTCATTTGCTGTACTCTGTGTATTTTTAAGAAATGTTTTATGATGAGTATTTAGGTAATTCACGTTGGTCTCTGTAGTTATTCTAGTTGCTTTGGTGAGAGTTGTGATGGTGGCTGCAATGTAAAACTATGATTTATACCTGAAATATGCACATTTTTCTAACAAAACATATGCTATACAATAAATATGTTATCAGACTGTCATCTGATGAAGTTGTTTCTTGGTTAGTGACTATTTATATCTTTATTTGGTCGAAATTGTGACAGCTACCTATGCAGGAAAAAAATTGTGGGAAAAAAAAGTTGTGTCTTTTGGTATGGTGGTTAGCTAATAGAAATACATATTGTGTCTTTCCTGTAAAACATTTTAAAAATCAGAAATGATGGCTGGATTCACAAGATGTTTATCTTTCATCTGGTGTCTTGGACTTGTGATTTAATGATATTTAGATGCTAGTATTTACTTGTGACGCTATGCTAGGCTATGCTAGTCAGCTTTTTTACTGATGGGGGTGCTCCCGGATCCGGGATTGTGACCAAGTAGAAGTTTTAAGGCACTATTTTGTTTACTCAGCATTAAAGGAGAGTGTCTTTGCGGGAACTAAGCATTGCTTAGTTTCACCATTTCTTTCTTTCTCGTCCTGACAAAAGAAGAAAAACTGTTGGGGTAGGTTCTCTTCAGCATTATTGAGCTAATCCAGTAATTGTGGAGGAGGAGTTAAGATGGAGTGTCGCCTTGTTAATGTCGAAAAGAGGAAGTCGTGTCACAGACTCTTTTTCCATTTCTCCTGAAAACCGGATGCATCCAGTTCCTTTCAACCCCACTGAGGGTTTTAAAACGGCAACATAATCTACAGATGGCACAACAATTCACAATTAAAAAGGCAAGAAACGTAATATCTATGTTACCTGCAGTTATGGCAAATGTCTCCATTTGCTTAGGAGGTTGTATAAATGCATTTTAAGAATTCATTTTATTTGGCATTGCAGAGTGCATTAGTCTTTGTCAATTTCAGGGGAGTGGGAAAAAAAGTCCTCAAACTAATGCAAAACAAATGGAGGGTATAGGAATGTAGGAATATCAAGACAAGAATCAGGGTCAAAACTTTAGTGTAAAGTTAATTATATGGCTAATTAGGTGTCGGCATGTAAAATGACCATGTGTATCACTGTACCTAAACTAAAGTTCCTCCAAACTGAAATTTGCAGGTGTGTTTTTGAGAGGAAAATGTTGCTTTCAGCGTTAGTATTTGGTCACCTTAACAACGTAAGGAAGCCCTCTAACAAACCCACCACAGATTACTGTGGACTGAAGATAGCGGTGCAGAATGCCTTGTGAAAGAACATAAAAATAAATGTCCTTAAAACTAACCAAATAATAGTACTTTTACGCTGATCTGCTCACTCGTGGGCAACAACATTGGATAATAACTCAAAACAACTTGTAAGGCTAGATAATTTTATAGACAAACACTAGCAACACGTTCAAAACAAAAACATAGCAGAGAGTAAACACGGAAAGAATGGAGAACCACACTCTAAAACAAAAGTAAGATACTCTTCGACTGACACGGATGAACTATTTTCACCTCCCTGTACGGTAAGCGTGGAAACCGAACTGCTAACATCTATAAATGATACATTAGGCATGCTTGAGATGAAGGCGAGCCTTGAAATGAATTTTGAGAAAGCTGCAACACTGGAAAAATAAACTAAAAAGCTGAAGGGTACAGTCAATGTTATTGAATCTGACGTTAAATGAACTTAAAAGAGAGAAGAAGTTGTTAAGAGAATCCCTACTTGATATACAGACGAGATAAAATATTGGTTAAAATCCTGGGCAAAAGACTTGTATGCTTTAAAATAGGCATGAACGATCAGTTCCCAAAGGAAATTGCAGAACAATACAAAGTACTGTATCCACTCTTCAAAGACCATAGACTAAAAAGTAGACGTGTAGCTCTCGTAGTCGACAAGCTATATATTGATCACCAACTGTTCCGAGACACCAAGACCACTCCATAGCTATTCTAAATAGAATGGAACATCCAACACTATTAATGGTAGGCATTGTGATAATAATAAAAAATAAATAATAAAATACATCAATTAATAAAGAAACTTTAAATAGTTAGGGAATGTTGTAAAATAATTTGTATTCTATTTTCTATGTATAGTATATATAAATAGATAAAATAATGAAATAATACATTCCCAAATACTAGGGGGGAAAAAGAAAAAAAATTAGGCCCGAAATTAGGTAGGAATCAACAAGGTAGAAATAAAAACACGGCAAACAGACGACATAAAAGACAGTATGTGTTTATGTACAGGTGTATATCTGAGGGGAGTGCGGGTGTGTAGGAAGATGGTGTGCCTGTGTGTTTTGTGTGATTGGAAAAGTGTGATGAGTTAAGTGAGGAAAAAAGTTGCAAATGCCAGAGCCCATGTGTGTCTGCGAGCAGGAGTTGTGACAGAGTGAGAGTCTCAATTTTTGCACATATATGGGATATACATTATAAAATTACAATAATGGTGCCAACCCTATATCATAGACACCCACTTGAGCAACCCACCCACTACGGAGAAGTCCTTTCCGTTTTATAGGTCTACTGCAGGTAGCCTACGCAGCCATGACAGAAAGGTGAATGTGGTCAGAGACCCACTAAAGCAGCACCGCCCCCTCAAGAGTCTGAACCTGTAGGTCCAAAAGCCAAAGCCTAAATACACAAGAATTTTCTCAAAGCTGCTAATGAGAACCTTGACGACCTCATACCAAGCATGTTGGAATTCCGGTGGAGTACCCCACCCAGGTAGTGGCAGTGTTGGCAACACTGGCTGTAGTAACCCACGGGGAGGGAGTCTCACTCGGACAATCAGAGGGAGGGTATATTATTGTGGCCCTGGCGGCACAGAATAATCAAACAGTCTGACTCCAGTCTCCTCCAGGTGCTTCGGAAGATGGGTCAAAATGGAGGACCAGCGTGTATGGGTGTTAAAGAGCCAAACTGTATATGCATACACACATCAAGTGTTCTCTTGAGTTGGGTTAAGGGATGGAACAATTGTTGAACATTTGATTTTGTGGTTGTGTGTGGTTGTGTGTGTGAGGGGGTGTTATATGTAACAATCCTTTGTAGAATGCTTATATTATTCTGCATATTATTTCTCAATTGTGGGAATAAATTAAGATATGAAAGATTTTGTTATATACACAGTATATATATATTTTTTTATATAAACTAGATGCAGTACGACTGAGGTGAAGGCGTTCAAAATTATGTTGGCTGCGGATCTGGTTCTGTACTGTAGGTGGAATGGCCCCTATCTCTTAGGCCTTAGGATCTATGTGTACAGGGATGGTCAGCCAGTCACTGGGAAGACAACACAACTTGGGACGGGGGGAGGTTCTAGCGGGTGGAATATTGGAAGAGAAGGAATATATAGGTATATACAGTGGGGCAAGAAAGTATTTAGTCAGCCACCAATTGTGCAAGTTCTCCCACTTAAAAAGACGAGAGAGGCCTGTAATTTTCATCATAGGTACACTTCAACTATGACAGACAAAATGAGAAAAGAAAATCCAGAAAATCACATTGTAGGATTTTTTATGAATTTATTTGCAAATTATGGTGGAAAATAAGTATTTGGTCAATAACAAAAGTTTATCTCAATACTTTGTTATATACCCTTTGTTGGCAATGACAGAGGTCAAACGTTTTCTGTAAGTCTTCACAAGGTTTTCACACACTGTTGCTGGTATTTTGGCCCATTCCTCCATGCAGATCTCCTCTAGAGCAGGGATGTTTTGGGGCTGTTGCTGGGCAACACGGACTTTCAACTCCCTCCAAAGATTTTCTATGGGGTTGAGATCTGGAGACTGGCTAGGCCACTCCAGGACCTTGAAATGCTTCTTACGAAGCCACTCCTTCGTTACCCGGGCGGTGTGTTTGGGATCATTGTCATGCTGAAAGACCCAGCCACGTTTCATCTTCAATGCCCTTGCTCATGGAAGGAGGTTTTCACTCAAAATCTCACGATACATGGCCCCATTCATTCTTTCCTTTACACGGATCAGTCGTCCTGGTCCGTTTGCAGAAAAACAGCCCCAAAGCATGATGTTTCCACCCCCATGCTTCACAGTAGGTATGGTGTTCTTTGGATGCAACTCAGCATTCTTTGTCCTCCAAACATGACGAGTTGAGTTTTTACCAAAAGGTTATATTCTGGTTTCATCTGACCATATGACATTCTCCCAATCTTCTTCTGGATCATCCAAATGCTCTCTAGCAAACTTCAGACGGGCCTGGACATATACTGGCTTAAGCAGGGGGACACGTCTGGCACTGCAGGATTTGAGTCCCTGGCAGCGTAGTGTGTTACTGACGGTAGGCTTTGTTACTTTGGTCCCAGCTCTCTGCAGGTCATTCACTAGGTCCCCCCGTGTGGTTCTGGGATTTTTGCTCACCGTTCTTGTGATCATTTTGACCCCACGGGGTGAGATCTTGCGTGGAGCCCCAGATCGAGGGAGATTATCAGTGGTCTTGTATGTCTTCCATTTCCTAATAATTCCTCCCACAGTTGATTTCTTCAAACCAAGCTGCTTACCTATTGCACATTCAGTCTTCCCAGCCTGGTGCAGGTCTACAATTTTGTTTCTGGTGTCCTTTGACAGCTCTTTGGTCTTGGCCATAGTGGAGTTTGGAGTGTGACTGTTTGAGGTTGTGGACAGGTGTCTTTTATACTGATAACAAGTTCAAACAGGTGCCATTAATACAGGTAACGAGTGGAGGACAGAGGAGCCTCTTAAAGAAGAAGTTACAGGTCTGTGAGAGCCAGAAATCTTGCTTGTTTGTAGGTGACCAAATACTTATTTTCCACCATAATTTGCAAATAAATAAATTAAAAATCCTACAATGTGATATTCTGGAATTTTTTTTCTCATTTTGTCTGTCATAGTTGAAGTGTACCTATGATGAAAATTACAGGCATCTCTCATCTTTTCAAGTGGGAGAACTTGCACAATTGGTGGCTGACTAAATACTTTTTTGCCCCACTGCATGTATAATGTTAGAATCAGTAAAGGCCGCTTCACCACTCTTGGGTAGCGAACTAACTTTGGCTTCCATCCAGGCCTGAGTACAAAGACTTTCCTCTAGGCTCAGATGAAAGATATTACATATATGATTGACTATAGAGTCAGCTACCATCCTCAGTAGCTTTCCATCTAAATATTCAATGCCAGGAGGTTTGTCATTATTGATCAATAACAATCATTTGTCCAACTCTCCCACACTTACTTTACAAAATTCAAACTTGCAATGCTTTTCTTTCATTATTTGTTATTTTATGCATGAATACGATGGCTCACTGTTCTAATGAAGGAGTTATGTCACACATGCAGCTAACAAAAATATATGGAAATGTCTGCTCTATCCAAAATTACAAGCAACTAATTACAGCATTACCACAAACATGGAAGAGGCAAGTGGAAGGGGTAGAAAGTAAGGAACTTGTCTTTCGGCCTTGCATTAAAGACCAAAATTGGTTAATGAAAATTGTGTTAAATAAAAAACTTTACAAGTTGACAGCCAAAAAATTGTCAGCTGTGCCATATAGATTATAAAATAGTTGGGAAGAGATTTTCGATGTACCGATTCCATGGCACATGGTTTATGAACTGATACAGAAAACGACACTTGTATTCACAACTTGAGTTTTTCAATTTAAATTATTATACACAATTTCTGCAACCAATAGAATGTTATATATATGGGGTATACAACCATCCCAGCTCTGCAGATTCTGCTGCGAATCGACAGAATTATTAGATAATTTTTGTATTCACAACTTGAGTTTTTCAATTTAAATTATTATACACAATTTCTGCAACCAATAGAATGTTATATATATGGGGGATACAACCATCCCAGCTCTGCAGATTCTGCTGCGAAGAGACAGAATTATTAGATCATTTGTTCTGGTATTGTCCATATGTAGCTTGTTTTTGGTTGCAGGTTAAGGAATGGATGAAGAATTGCAACATTTACCTGGACTAAAAACAAACACAATGTAACTATTGTAAAATATACTGTGTCCTTAAAATGAAACCTAAGTGTTGTTGTCAATTCGTTTTCTCCAATCAGGGGTGGTAGTAAGGTGAAAATATATTTATAAATAACATATGGGGTATAGGAAATGATACAGACAATTACGTTGATGGAAGCCACAATGTGTCTGCAATATTAAACCCTATCTAAATAGAAACATTTTATAAAAATTCAGACCCCTTGACTTTTTCAAACATTTTGTTACATTACAGCCTTATTAAAAAAAAAGGTTCTCATCAATCTACACAAAATAACCCATAATGACAAAGCGAAAACAGGTTTGTAATCGCTGCCAAAGGTGTTTCAACAAAGTACTGAGTAAAGTGTCTGAACACTTATGTAAATGTAATATTTTAGTTTCTTTATATATGAGCAAAAATAAATAAAAATCTGTTTTTTCTTTGTTATTATGGGGTATTGTGTGTAGACTGATGAGGGAAAAAAAATGTTTAATACATGTTTGAATAAGGCTGTAATGTCGGAAAATGTGGAGAAAGTCAAGGGGGCTGAATATATATACAGTCAGGTCCATTAGTATTTGGACAGTGACACAATTGGCATCATTTTGGCTCTGTAAGCCACCACAATGGATTTGAAAGGAAACAATCAAGATGTGCTTTAAGTGTAGACTTTCATCTTTAAGTTAACGGTTTTGTCAAAATTATTGTATGAACCGTGTAGGCATTACAACCATTTTTATACATAGCCCCCCAATTTTAGTGGCTCAAATGTTTAAAAAAAAACTTGGTTGCAATAACCTTTGCAAATGCTTGTGTTTGAAGGTACCGAACCTCCTGTTCAAGCAGTTGGCACACAGTTCGGACACTCATCTGTACAACATAAGACATGCAACCAGAGGTCTCTTCACAGTTCCCAGGTCCAGAACAGAGCCTGGGAAAGGCATAGTATAAAATAGGGTCATGACTATATGGAATTCTGCCACCCCAGGTATCTCAAGCTAGCAATAAAACCAGTTTAAAAAAAAACAGATAACACCTTACTGCACAAATGGGACTGTGAAGAGACAGCCATTTTATACTGTATATATTGTATTGTAATTTGCACTGCACTATGTAATAGACCTAGACATTGTGTGTATGTACTGATATGTAGGCTATGTGTGATGTTTTAAATGTATGTATTTCAGTCCTTGACTAATAATGCTCTGTACTATCTATTATGTCATGTTTCATGTGGACCTCAGGAAGTGTAGCTGATGCTTTTGCAGCGGCTAATGGGGATCCTAATAAATACCAAATATGTCGCTGCAATAGTGTCACTGCTTACCTATATAAAATGTCAGGCCCCCCCCCCCCTCTTTACAATATGTTGTGAAAGGTCTAAGGCAATTGCCTGCCCCTGCCTCTGAACCACATTATGGCAAGTGTGCTGGAGCATGCAATTCCCTGGCAAATGTGATTCTCTCTCTCCAGGTACTCAGCCTAGGGAGGGAAAAACAGCTGTCTGCAAAATTTCTCCATGAGCCTTACCCAGATCCCTGCAGTAAATTGAACAGTCAGTGGACATCTGTGTCCTTGGATTCGCAATATGACATTATAGGAGAACAGAGGCAGAGCAAGTTAAATAGTATCATGAACGAGAGACCGGATACAGCGATCAACTATTAAGTGTTCTGTCTGTGTCAAGTCCCATTGTCCCCTATTGTCAAGGGTTTAGAGCAATGTTTGTTTTGCGATATCTTAACATTTTCAGATCACTCACTCCAGGTGTTGAAACAAATTACATTTCACAACAACATTTTTGTAAATGACTGTGTCCCCGCAAGGAAAGGTTGCAGGGATTTTCAGCACAATTTGTCTCTGTCACATCATGGGCAATGTCAAACTGTCTGGTGAAAATGTTGAATTGATGGTGCTGATTATATTCCCTTGCACTATTAATGCAAACTCTCCTCATGTCTGGTTGGTTATTATTATAATACACAAAGAAATAATCAGCCCTGTTCACACAGAGTATATAGTCAATTCAGCATAGGACATAAATCATACAGTATGTGAAATCAAATACATATTGTTTATCAGTAGTGGGTGTGACAGGCCTGTAGAGATTCACTCTGTCAAAGAAAAGCTTGCACACGCAGACCGTCATGAAATTGATGTACATATTACATGTATCTGAGTTTGAATGCTGGGAGCACCAAGCACCAAGATACATATTTTCCCAAGCTCTTGTCGATGCAGCAAGAAACTCGTCCCTTGTTTCTAGGTCAGGCTGATACAGTGCATGTTTCAGATGAGAAACAGAGAGTGGGGGAGAGAGAGAGAAAGATAGAGAGAGGGAGAGAGCGAGCATGGTGCTAATTACTCTACATCAGGCAACCTGGAATCAGGGGTAGATGTAACATAGTAAATGTAAATCAATCTCCCTCTCAGTGTTGTGTTCGAAACCATCTAAAGCGGGACTGATTCAAGACCAAGACCGGAGGAAACTGAGTCCGAGTCAAGACCAAGACCGGGGGGGGGGGCGAGACCAAGTCAAGACCGAGACCAGAAAAATCACCACCATTATAAGAGTTCAAAATGTCCAGTATTTCTGTGTTCATATTTCAGAAAAACATATGGATTTTTAGACATTCAGAATATTGAAAAAAAATGCATGCTGAAGGAAAATAGAGCCACTCTACAAATTATTAGTAAAACAAACACAGTGGGGAATAATGGGCCTTCTAGGCTTTCAGAGAAAGACTAAGTATATATAAAATAATGATTATAATACAATGGAATAACAGACAGAATGAGATGGAGAGACAATTGATGATAATTATATTATTATTTTCAATGATGTTCTGATTTAATCTCTTCAGTTTTTATTGAAAAGGAAAGGAATAACACTGAAGAGAAAAAAAAGATGCAAGCAGGATTTCTTTTTTGGTGGTCTCTGGGGTGATAAATCTAGCTAGCTAAGTCAGCCATTGGCTACTGTAGGCCATCAGAAGCTAGATAAAGGCATCTGCCATTCAACTGTATTAGGGCAACATTTTGGAGTGACAGTGAAATCAACCAATCACATTTTGACTTAATGAGTAGGACCGTTTTTACAAAAATGTACGGAAACTTCTGCCTTTGTTGTCGGCTAGTTTGCAACGGCTGCAGCAAATGTTATCAAAGAGGATGTTGTTGCTAATTTCTTAGCTTCTCCCTTTTCCTTTCAAGAATAACTTTCAACAAGAAGTTAAGTTTCAAATTATCATCATCTGGTGAGTGAAACTGTGTTTTTTATTACATTGCGCTTGCTGTTGTTAGCCTTCTCTTTGAAAATAACTTACAGTATGTGTATGAAACATTGTTGCATTTAAAGTGGAACTGACAGCATTTTAGCAACATGAAATCTGTTCATATACACCCCCAGAAAGAATATGAAACAATTCTGACAAGCGACCACTTACAGTAGATATGGTAATTTTCATAAATTCTTAGAATGTTTTGGAAGTACGTATACTAACACATTTGTGAACAATCTATAGCAATATAGAGTGGGAAAGTGACTGTGTGTTTGGAAAATTAATAGACACTGCAGGAAATAAAACCAAATAAAAACATATGTCTTGTCCAGGACCTGAGTCTACACAGACAAGTGCGCTACAGCCAATCATAGCTACAGTAGACCCTTATACAAACAAGCCATTTGACATTCGTGCCTGCCATCTTTCACTTGGAACTGGACTGTGTGTTTACAGGCAGTAACAACAGCGACTTTAGATCATTAGAACGCATTCGCCAAAAGCCACAAAATACACCTGAATGGATTTCTGCAAATATGTAAACACAAACACCACTTTCATTTGGGAACGTTACAGTCCTATTGATCAAACAACCACGAAAAGGCTTATTTCATTTATTTTTTATTTAACCTTTATTTAACCAGGTAGGCAAGTTCAGAACAAGTTCTCATTTACAATTGCGACCTGGCCAAGATAAAGCAAAGCAGTTCGACACATACAACAACACAGGGTTACACATGGAGTAAAACAAAACATACAGTCAATAATACAGTAGAAAAATAAGTCTATATACAATGTGAGCAAGTGAGGTGAGATAAGGGAGGTGAAGGCAAAAAAAAGGCCATGGTGGCAAAGTAAATACAATATAGCAAGTAAAACACTGGAATGGTAGATTTGCAGTGGAAGAATGTGCAAAGTAGAGATAGAAATAATGGGGTGTAAAGGAGCAAAATAAATAAATAAATAAATACAGTAGGGAAAGAGGTAGTTGTTTGGGCTAAATTATAGATGGGCTATGTACAGGTGCAGTAATGTGTGAGCTGCTCTGACAGCTGGTGCTTAAAGCTAGTGAGGGAGATAAGTGATTCCAGTTTCAGAGATTTTTGTAGTTCGTTCCAGTCATTGGCAGCAGAGAACTGGAACGAGAGGCGGCCAAAGGAAGAATTGGTTTTGGGGTTGACCAGAGAGATATACCTGCTGGAGCGTGTGCTACAGGTGGGTGCTGCTATGGTGACCAGCGAGCTGAGATAAGGGGGGACTTTACCTAGCAGGGTAGATGACCTGGAGCCAGTGGGTTTGGCGACGAGTATGAAGCGAGGGCCAGCCAACGAGAGCGTACAGGTCGCAGTGGTGGGTAGTATATGGGGCTTTGGTGACAAAACGGATGGCACTGTGATAGACTGCATCCAATTTATTGAGTAGGGTATTGGAGGCTATTTTGTAAATGACATCGCCGAAGTCGAGGATTGGTAGGAGGGTCAGTTTTACAAGGGTATGTTTGGCAGCATGAGTGAAGGATGCTTTGTTGCGGAATAGGAAGCCAATTCTAGATTTAACTTTGGATTGGAGATGTTTGATGTGAGTCTGGAAGGAGAGTTTACAGTCTAACCAGACACCTAGGTATTTGTAGTTGTCCACATATTCTAAGTCAGAGCCGTCCAGAGTAGTGATGTTGGACGGGCGGGCAGGTGCAGGCAGCGATCGGTTGAAGTGCATGCATTTAGTTTTACTTGTATTTAAGAGCATTTGGAGGCCACGGAAGGAGAGTTGTATGGCATTGAAGCCCGCCTGGAGGGTTGTTAACACAGTGTCCAAAGAAGGGCCAGAAGTATACAGAATGGTGTCGTCTGCGTAGAGGTGGATCAGAGACTCACCAGCAGCAAGAGCGACATCATTGATGTATACAGAGAAGAGAGTCGGTCCAAGAATTGAACGCTGTGGCACCCCCATAGAGACTGCCAGAGGCCCGGACAACAGACCCTCCGATTTGACACACTGAACTCTATCAGAGAAGTAGTTGGTGAACCAGGCGAGGCAATCATTTGAGAAACCAAGGCTGTCGAGTCTGCCGATGAGGATGTGGTGATTGACAGAGTCGAAAGCCTTGGCCAGGTCAATGAATACGGCTGCAAAGTATTGTTTCTTATCGATGGCAGTTAAGATGTCGTTTATGACCTTGAGCGTGGCTGAGGTGCACCCATGACCAGCTCTGAAACCAGATAAGGTAGCCTCTCTGTCACATATACTGCCTCTCCGGGCTCTAGGTCGTCAGGCTGCTGATTATCCCGCAAACCTGCAACCATCGTCTTGCACACCTGCACCTCATGACACTCACCGATCGCTGCAGCTGTACATAGCCCATCTGTAAGTAGCCCATCCAATCTACCTACCTCGTCCCCATATTGTTTTTATTTACTTTTCTGCTCTTTTGCACACCAGTATTTCTACTTGCACATCATCATCTGCACATTTATCATTCAAGTGTTAATTTGCTAAATTGTAATTACTACTATGGCCTATTTATTGCCTTACCTCCTCACGCCATTTGCATACACTGTATATAGACTTTCTTTTTTTCTATTTTTCTATTGACGTGCGCTTGTTTATTCCATGTGTAACTCTGTGTTGTTGTTTGTGTGCTTTGCTTTATCTTGGCCAGGTCGCAGTTGTAAATGAGAACTTGTTCTCAACTAGCCTACCTGGTTAAATAAAGGTGAAATAAAAAAATAAAAACTCACCCTCCTTGATTATCTTCCCCATATCTGTCACTCCCCTTGGTTCTTTCCTCAGGTGTTATTGACTCTGTTTTCATGTCGGTGCATTGTTTGTGTTTCGTGTTCATTGTTTATTTTATTTATTAAAACACTCAATCCCTGAACTTGCTTCTCGACTCTCAGCGCACTCGTTACACTCTATCCCTCAGTTATACACATCAACAACAACAAGATCAACAACTTATGCTAGCCAGAGCAATATTAGCTCAAATCTAACAAGGGAACATTAGATAAACCCTCTCAACCTTTTCAGCTTGTTGGCCGTCAAAATTGCATTGATAAAAGATGGTTAATTGTAGCCTCCTCGTCCTTCTGCAGCTTGCCTGCCAAGGCATGCTTGTCCCAACCAAGCATCCAAGCTAACTGGCTGCAGTCCCGGTAACGGGACCGATATGACAACAGCCAGTCCAAGTGCAGGGCGCCAAATTCAAAAACCAGAAATCTCATAATTAAAATTCCTCAGACATTCATGTGTTTTATATCATTTTAAAGGTAATCTTGTTGTTAATCCCACCAAAGTGTCCGTTTTCAAATAAAAAGCACTACAAACGATTATGTTAGGTCACCACAAAACTACAATAATCACAGCCATTTTTCCCAGCTAAAGATAGCTTCACAAAAACCAGAATAGAGTTAAAATGAATCACTAACCTTCGATTATTTTCATCAGATGACACTCATAGGACTTCATGTTACACAATACATGCATGTTTTGTTTGATTAAATTCATATTTATATAAAAAAATCTGAGTTTACATTGAGGCTACAAGATTCACTAAATGCAAAAACATCAAGTGACTTTGCATAGCCCATCGTTTCAACAGAAATACTCATCATAAATATAGATGATAATACAAGTTATACACATTGAATTATAGATATACCTCTCCTTAATGCAACCGCTATGTCAGATTTCAAAAAAACTTTACGGAAAAAGAATTGCACGCTATAATCTGAGACGGCGCTCAAAAACAGCATACCACAGCTGCAAAGATGGCGTCACTATAAACAATGAACTACATGATGAATATTCCATTATCTTTGATGATCTAGTTCAGAAAGCACACCAGGAATCCCAGGTCCACAATAAATGTTTGTTTTATTCGTTTTGTTCCGTTATTTATGTCCAAATACCTTCTTTTGTTAGCGCGTCTGGTTTACATATCCAAACGCTAATTCTGGTCAGCGTTATATCGGACAAAAACTTCAAAATGTGATATTACCGGTTGAAGAAACATTTCAAACTAAGTACTGAATCAATCATTAGGATTTTTTAACATATAGCTTCAATAAAGTTCCAACCAGAGTATTCGTTCTTGTCTGCGTGAGCAATGGAACATCAGTGTCTTGCATGAAGAAAAGGCATGATCAGGAAATGGCTGCTTGATGGACACCTGACTGATTCTGCACTCATTCTCTCCCACAACATCATAGAAGTCTCATTGGAATTTATATTGATGGTTGACATCTAGTGGAACCCCTAGGCAGTGCAACATCATTCATAACTCAATTGGATTTCTTAAGGGACTCTGGTGAATACAGACAAGCTCAGATTTCTGACTTCCTGTTTTGATTTCAACTCAGGATTTTGCCTGCCAATATGAGTTCTGTTAATCTCACAGACATAATTCAAACAGTTTTAGAAACTTTAGAGTGTTTTCTATCCAATACTAATAATAATATGCAAATATTAGCATCTATGACTGAGGAGCAGGCCGTTTGATATGGGCACCTTTCATCCAAGCTACTCAATACTGCCCCTTCAGCCATAAGAAGCTAGCTACTTCCAGACACAAATGAGAGAACACCTCACTCCAACTATTTGACTTGCCGTAGCAGAGCTGGTTAGGGTGTTTACATGTTATCTAGAGCGTTTTTTTTTTTGCCTACGTTTCTGACACCGATCAGCAGGTGTTGTGCATTCGTAAATTCATCAGTTGTTCTGCGCTCTTGCACACTCAGACGAGAGTGCTCTGAAATCGGAGTAGATAATCAGAATGAATTTGTGAACGCAATAGAAATGCTAATGTATTGCAATCATTCAAGTTTTTGCTAGCTAACCAAATGACACCAGCATCTCTAGCTGTGTATAGCCACCGAAAAACAATATGAGGGGAAAAAGTCACTCACCCACTCCTCCAATGGCATGACATAACATCCTCCTAGCAGTTTCTAGCTAATGTTAGGCTCTGTGTTTTTAGCTTGTTACATAAATAGATACGCTTCCCTATTAGCCACATTATGACTGACTTGCGATCATTGCCCTTGCTAGTTTGATTGTATTGACATTCCCAGGCTTAGTTACATTCGTCCATTTTTGTCCAAAATGTTGAGTCATTGAAACCAAAACAGTGCATCCCGAATGGCAGCAAACAATGTACCAGGCCAGCTGTGATTTACAACCTGATTGCAATATCTACCAAGAAATGTATTGGTGAATTATAATAATCATGCATTGAACTTTATCCATCTATTCTGCCAACAATGCTTAAGTGTACGTCCTAGAACGTTGAGACATATAGAACCTATTTTTAAAACCTCTTCTGAAGTTGGTTTTGTAGCTTAAACTGGGGATTTGAATTTTGATGATATTTATGATTGTCTGTTTGTTTGATATCTGCACCTAAACTTTAGGTCACCTGTCACGTTCCTGACCTATTTCTGTTAGTTTGTTGTATGTGTTAGTTGGTCAGGACGTGAGTTTGGGTGGGCATTCTATGTTTTCTGTTTCTATGTTGGTTTATGGGTTGCCTGGTATGGCTCTTAATTAGAGGCAGGTGTTTGGCGTTCCTCTAATTGAGAGTCATATTTAGGTAGGTTGTTTCACAGTGTTCGTGGTGGGTGGTTGTCTCCTGTGTCAGTGTTTGTCACACCATACGGGACTGTTCGGTTTGTTTGTTCATCGTTATTTATGTGTAGGCTATTTTCCCTGTTCGTGCGTTCTTCGTGTTTAATGTAAGTTCGTCGTCCAGGTCTGTCTACTCCGTTTGTTATTTTGTTTATTAGTCAAGTGTATTTCGTTTTCGTGTTTTTCCGTCTTTATTTGAATAAATATTATGTCTTCACAATCCGCTGCATTTTGGTTCAATCCCTACTCCTCCTTTTCGGTTGAAGAGGAGGAGGACCACCGTTACAGAACCACCCACCTAAATGAAGCCAGAACCAAGCAGCGGGGTAATAGGAGGAAGGGACAGCGCAAGAAGGAGGAATGGACATGGGAGGATGTATTGGACGGTAAAGGTTGCTACACATGGGAGGAGATCCTGGCTGGAAGGGATCGCCTCCCATGGGAACAGCTGGAGGCACTGAGGAGAGCAGAGGCAATCGGAGAAGGTATTTCCGGCACTACCTCCCCGCCCCAGCCCAGTACCACCAGTGCCTACACCACGCACCAGGCTTCCAGTGCGTTTCCAGAGCCCTGTTCCTCCTCCACGCACTCTCTCTATGGTGCGTGTCTCCAGCCCGGTGCCTCCAGTTCCGGCACCACGCACTGAGCTACCTGTGCGTCTCCAGAGCCCTGTACACACTGTTCCTTCTCCCCGTACTCGTCCTGATGTGCGTGCACTCAGCCCGGTGCCACCAGTGCCGGTACCACGCACCAGGCATATAGTACATTTTGAGAATCCAGTGTGCCCTGTCCCTGCTCCCCGCACTAGGCTTGAAGTGCGTGTCCCCAGTCCGATGCCTCCAGTTCCGGCACCACGCACCAGGCCTACAGTGCGTCTCAGCCGGCCAGAGACTGCCGTCTGCCCAACGGCGCATGAACTGCCTGTCTGCCATGAGCCTGCAAAGCTGCCCATCTGCCATGAGCCTACAGAGCCTTCCGCCAGACAGGAGCAGCCAAAGCCTTCCGCCAGACAGGAGCAGTCTGAGCCATCCGTCTCTCCGCAGCGCCATCTGAGCCATCCGTCTCCGCAGCGCCGTCTGAGCCATCCGTCTCCCCAGCGACGTCTGAGCCATCCGTCTCCCCAGCGCCGTCTGAGCCATCCGTCTCCCCAGCGCCGTCTGAGCCATCCGTCTGTCCCGAGCCATTAGAGCCGCCCGTCTGTCCCGAGCCGTCAGAGCCGATAGTCAGTCAGGAGCCGCTAGAGCCAGTTGTCAGTCAGGATCTGCCAGAGCCGCCAACCAGACAGGATCTGCCAGAGCCGCCAACCAGACAGGATCTGCCAGAGTCGCCAACCAGACAGGATCTGCCAGAGCCGCCAACCAGACAGGATCTGCCAGAGCTGCAAGAGATGGCACTTGTATAGCCTAAGAAAGTAGAAGAAATGTGCAGAAAGTAGTTTGGAATGCATTTAATTGAAGGGATGCATTTAATGTATTTACTGTACAATGAGGAACTACAAATTAGAGGTCGACCGATTATGATTTTTCAATGCCGATGCCGATACCGATTGTTGGAGGACAAAAAAGCCGATACCGATTAATCGGCCGATTTATTTAAAAAAACATTTAAAAAAAAAGATATACACTGCTCAAAAAAATAAAGGGAACACTTAAACAACACAATGTAACTCCAAGTCAATCACACTTCTGTGAAATCAAACTGTCCACTTAGGAAGCAACACTGATTGACAATAAATTTCACATGCTGTTGTGCAAATGGAATAGACAAAAAGTGGAAATTATAGGCAATTAGCAAGACACCCCCCAAAACAGGAGTGATTCTGCAGGTGGTGACCACAAACCACTTCTCAGTTCCTATGCTTCCTGGCTGATGTTTTGGTCACTTTTGAATGCTGGCGGTGCTCTCACTCTAGTGGTAGCATGAGACGGAGTCTACAACCCACACAAGTGGCTCAGGTAGTGCAGTTCATCCAGGATGGCACATCAATGCGAACTGTGGCAAAAAGGTTTGCTGTGTCTGTCAGCGTAGTGTCCAGAGCATGCAGGCGCTACCAGGAGACAGGCCAGTACATCAGGAGACGTGGAGGAGGCCGTAGGAGGGCAACAACCCAGCGGCAGGACCGCTACCTCCGCCTTTGTGCAAGGAGGTGCACTGCCAGAGCCCTGCAAAATGACCTCCAGCAGGGACCTCAATAAGGTCTGTGTTTCGTATAGGCTTACATCACCGTGCCAATTTTATAACTGTGTAGCTATCCATAGGACAAGGTAACTCTGATCAATATTGGCTAAATATAAGCGAAGATAAAAAAAATTGTAGAGAGGATTTAGGAAAATATGTTGACAAACGTTACCTTATCCTAGTGAGATTTGCACGGGTATCAAAACGTCGAGGCGGTTTAAGCCTGCACGAAACACAGACCTTATTTGAAGTAGATCAAGACATTCTCTATGGAAGACATGAACGGTAAAATAACGAAGGAACCCCTTTCAAATTCAGCTGCAAGTTATTACAGGAATTATAACGCGTCGACTATTTCTCTCTAAACCATATACCTTTGACTAATCCGGAAACTATCACCTCGAAAACAAAACTTTTATTGAGTCTAAATATTCCTGTTACATTGCACAACCTTAAATGTTGTCATAATTACGTAAAGTTCTGGCAAATTAGTTCGCAAAGAGCCAGGCGACCCAAACTGTTGCATATACCCTGACTCTGCGTGCAATGAACGCAAGAGAAATGACACAATTTCACGTGGTTAATATTGCCTGCTAACCTGGATTTCTTTTAGCTAAATATGCAGGTTTAAAAATATATACTTGTGTATTGATTTTAAGAAAGCCCTTGATGTTTATGGTTAAGTACACATTGGATCAATGACAGTCATTAATTGATTGTTTTTAATAAGATAAGTTTAATGCTAGCTAGCAACTTACCTTAGCTTACTGCATTCGCTAACAGGCAGGCTCCTCGTGGAGTGCAATGTAATCAATGCAGATTGGATCCCCCGAGCTGACAAGGTTAAAAATCTGTCGTTCTGCCCCTAAACGAGGCAAAACATTCCTAGGCCGTCATTGAAAATAAGAATGTGTTCTTAACTGACTTGCCTAGTAATTATTTTTTTTTTTAAATCGGCAAATCGGCGCCCAAAAATACCGATTTCCGATTGTTATAAAAACTTGAAATCGGCCCCGATTAATCGGCCATTCCGATTAATCGGTCGACCTCTACTACAAATACTAGTCTTCTCCCAGTTTTTTAACCATTGCCCCCACCCACAAGGTGTATAAATAACAAGAATAAAATAAGTTCATAGATACAAAACAAAAACGTGAAGAACATAAATCAATCAACTCTAATTAGCACATGAAGGACAGTATGCAAGTGTTTGTGCATGGACTTGCAGATGTATTTCTCACATGTACAGCACATTGTATTTGTTTTACAGTCCTTCTTTGGGAGACAGAATTGGCATCTCCTCCTCTTGCCTGCCCCAGCTGCAGCCTCAGGTGGATCAGGACAAATTCAGCCAACTGAACAGCTTTCACACAGCCCACTGAACAGCCTTCACAAGCGCTGCAGAGGCTGCTGTGCCAAGGAGGTGCTCCCTTCTTTGAATGCGTGGGGTTACAAATCCTTTCCCAGCTGCTCCAGGAACACCCTCCTCTTGTTCCGCTTATCAGGGATCCAGGTAGGGTTGATCTTGTTCCATATCATGAAGGCATTGTATGAGGACACATCAATGATGTTATGGAAGATGACCAGGGACGAGTGGGCAGCCATCCTCCTGCATCTGTAAGTTTCAATCACCTTGTCCAGGTTGTCCACGCCTCCTTTGTTGTGGTTGTAGTCCAGGATGATGGCAGGCTTCCTGTCCTCACGATCACTGATCTCATCTGTTTTGTGCAATGTGCTCAGGAGGACCACATTCTTGTTCCTCTTTGGGAGGTAAGAAACTAGAGTGGTGGTGGGGGTGAAAGCAAACTTTGATGAGAAGGCCTCTCTCCCCCTTGCTGCGAGGAGTGCAGAGGGCAGCTCAGGCTTGTTCTTTCTAACTGTGTCAACCATGGTGTTCTTCCTCTTCAGGAGCTGCTGGCTGAGTTCAATCAGTAGCACACATATTCTCAATTTCTCATTGTGTGTTTCTTTGTGTTTTTTGTGGTGCGTAAATTAACTGCCGGGTCAATCTTTGTACCCTGGTGGTGTAGGGCTTTTTTTTACAGCGATGTTTCACTTTTTCTAATGTTGGAGTCACTCTAGGAAATGTCATCACATTTCAATTTGAAAAAATATAATTTAGGGCGGTTTTCTCTGCTGTTAAACATTGAGGGTAATTTTTTACCCTTAAGACAACCCAAGGGTTAAGGTTAGGGTTAAGAGTTAGGTTAGAGGGATCGCTAACATGCTAAGTAGTTGCAAAGTAGCTAAAGAATATGTAGTTTACGAAAGTTCAATCAGAAAGGCTGGTCTGAATGGCTCGTCACTTTTTTCATCATCTAGTAAACACGATAATTCACATCGCTTCCTATCTCACTCATCAGCATAGAAGGTATTTATAGGGTTATGTTATGTTACCTCATAAGCATAGCAGGTATCTATGGTAGTGTCATAATCAGTGGTAGGAAAAGTACCTAATTGCTATACTTGAGTAAAAGTAAAGATATATTAATTGAAAATGACTCAAGTGCCCAGTTAAAAAAGTATTTGGTTTTAAATATACTTAAGTATCAAAAGTAAATGTAATTGCTAAAATGTACTAAAGTATCAAAAGTAAAATAGAAGTATAAATCATTTTGAATTCCTTATTTTAAGCATTTTCTAGTATTTATTTATTTACCGATAGCCAGGGGCACACTCCAACTCTCAGACATAATTTAAAATGAAGCATGTGCTTAGTGAGTTCGCCAGATCAGGGGCAGTAGGGATTAACCAGGAATGCTCTCTTGATAAGTGTGTGAATTAGATCATTTTCCTGTCCTGCTAAGCATTCAAAATATAACAAGTACTTTTGGGTGTCAGGGAAATGTATGGTGTCAATAGTACATCATTGTCTTTAGGAATGTAGTGAAGTAAAAGTAAAATTTGTCAAAAATATGAATAGTAAAAGATAAGTACAGATACTCCAAAAAAATCTAAAAGTACTTTACACCAGTGGTCATAATGTTACTTCATCAGCATAGCGTCACTATTAGCCACGACGCTTGCTGATTAACCTATGGGCTCACTCATGTAATAATCACTTTCCTTTCTTTCAACCAATGGGCATACATCTAGGGGAGTATTTTTATGTCAATTTAACACACACACGCTTAACCCGGAAGCCAGCTGCACCAATGTGTTGGTGGATCCCAGGAAGAGTACATTCAGTCAACATGTAACGGTTCTCCTCCTCCTCTTCATCCGAAGAGGAGGAGCATGGATTGAACCAAAATGCAGCTTCTGAAGTTGACATTATTTATTTACAGAAAAGACGAAAAAAACACGAACTTCACTATAACTAACAAAACAACAAACGGAGTAGACAGACCTGGACGACGAACTTACATTAAACACGAGGAACGCACGAACAGGGAAAATAGACTACACAAAATGACGATGTACAAAACAAACCGAAGAGTCCCGTGTGGTGCGACAAACACTGACACAGGAGACAACCACCCACAACAAACAGTGTGAAAACACCTACCTTAATATGACTCTCAATCAGAGGAAATGGAAAACACCTGCCTCTAATTGAGAGCCATATTAGGTACCCATTAACCAACATAGAAACAGAAAACATAGACTGCCCACCCAAACTCACGTCCTGACCAACTAACACATAAAAAAACTAACAGAAAACAGGTCAGGAACGTGACACAACAACTGACGAAAGTCAGCCTGCAGGCGCCCTGCCCGCCAAAAAGAGTCGCTAGAGTGCGATGAGCCAAGTAAAGCGCCCCCGGCCAAACCCTTCCCTAACCCCGGACAACACTGGGCCAATTGTGCGCTGCCCTATGAGACTCCCGGTCACAGCCGGTTGTGTCGAATCTCAGGCTGTAGTGACACCACTGCGCCACTCGGGAGTACACAGCAACAGTCTTTCAACAATGGTATGTTTCTGTGTTGTTTAAGTCAAGTCATTCTCCCCTGAGGGAGAATCTACGTCCCTTGTTCCAATGATCGATCTACAAACACTCTCAGGTAATTCCTCCACGACTAGGTTCCCTGAGAAGATGTTAGAGAATCGCCATTAAGTAGTTGCAAAGCTGGTAATTAGATAACGCTATATGTCCACCCACCCCAATCAACATCGATCCACCCCCTTCCTTTCATTTTTGCCTTAAGTAACCTTCTGTCTTACAAAAGCATACCAAACATAACATACAGTGCCTTCAGAAATTATTCACACGCCTTGACTTTTTACACATTTTGTTGTGTTAGAGCCTGAATTTAAAATTGATTAAATTGAGATTTTGTGTCGGTCACTGGGCTACACACAATACCTTATGACGTCAAAGTGGAATTATGTTTTTAGATTTTTTTTAAAACAAATTAATAAAAATATAAAAAGCCCGAAATGCCTTCAGTCAATAAGTATTAAACCCCTTTGTTATGGCAAGCCTAAATAATTCCGAAGTCACATAATAAGTTGCGTTGATTCACTCTGTATGCAATAATAGTGTTTAACATTCTTTTTTTATGTCTACCTCATCTCTGTACCCCGCACAGACAATTTTCTGTAAGGTCCCTCAGTCGAACAGTGAATTTTAAACACAGAGTCAACCACAAAGACCAGGGAGGTTTTCCAATGCCTCGCAAAGAAGGGCACTTATTGGTACATGGGTAAAAAACAAAGCATTATTTGAATATCCCTTTGAGCGTGGTGAAGTTAAGAATTACTCTTTGGATGGTGTATCAATACATCCAGTCACTTCAAAAATACAGGCATCCTTCCTAACTCAGTTGTCGGAGAGAAAGGTAACCACTCAGGGATTTCACAATGAAGCCAATGCTGACTTTAAAACAGTTTAATGGCTGTGAGTTATGGCTGGGGGCATTATTGAGTAGCTTGGATGAATAAGGTTCCCAGAGGTGCCCAGAGTAAACTGCCTGCTACTCAGTCCCAGTTGCTAATATGTGCATATTATTAGTATATTTTGAAGGAAAACACTCTGAAGTTTCTAAAACTGTTTGAATGATGTCTGTGAGTATAACAGAACTCATATGGCAGGCAAAAACCTGAGAAAAAATCCAACCAGGAAGTGGGAAATCTGAGGTTGGTCGTTTTTCAATTCTTACCCTATTAAATATCCTATACAGTGGGATATTCGTCATGTTGCACTTCCTAAGGCTTCCACTAGATGTCAACAGTCTTTAGAACATTTTTTGATGCTTCTACTGGGAGGTGGAGGCGAATGAGAGGGGAATGAGTCAGAGGTCTGGCAGAATGCCTTGAGCTCATGACGCTCGTTCACGTGAGAGCGAGCTCTGTTCCATTGCTTTTCTACAGACAAAGGAATTCTCCAGTTTGAACATTATTGAAGATTTATGTTAAAAATATCCTAAAGATTGATTCGATACTTCATTTGACATGTTTCGAGGGACTGTAACGGAACTTTTGACATTTCGTCTGCTCCTAGTGAACGCGCTTCGTGAGTTTGGATTTGTTTACCAAACGCGCTAACAAAAGTAGCTATTTTGACATAAATGATGGACATTATCGAACAAAACAAACATTTATTGTGGAACTGGGATTCCTGGGAGTGCATCCTGATGAAGATCATCAAAGGTAAGTGAATATTTATAATGTTATTCCTGACTTCTGTTGACTGCACAATATGGTGGATATCTTTTTGGCTTGTTTGGTCTCTGAGCGTCGTACTCAGATGATTGCATGGTTTGCTTTTTCCGTAAAGCTTTTTTGAAATCTGACACAGCGGTTGCATTAAGGAGAAGTGTATCTAAAGTTCCATGTATAACACTTGTATTTTCATCAACATTTATGATGACTATTTCTGTAAATTGATGTGGCTCTCTGCAAAATCACCAGATGTTTTTGGAACTACTGAACATAACGCGCCAATGTATCCTGAGATTTTTTTATATAAATATGAACTTTATCGAACAAAACATACATGTATTGTGTAACATGAAGTCCTATGAATGTCATCTGATGAAGATCATCAAAGGTTAGTGATTAATTCTATCTCTATTTCTGCTTTTTGTGACTCCTCTCTTTGGCTGGAAAAATGGCTGTTTTTCTGTGACTTGGCTCTGACCTAACATAATTGTTTGTGGTGCTTTCGCCGTAAAGCCTATTTGAAATTGGACACTGTGGTGGGATTAACAAGAACTGTATCTTTAAAATGGTTTGAAATACTTGTATGTTTGAGGAATTTTAATTATGGGATTTCTGTTGTTTAAACTTCAGCTGGGCTGAGATCCTGTTAACGGGATCGATATGACAACAGCCAGTGAAAGTGCAGGGTGCCAAATTATTTGGCACCCTGCACTTTCACTGGCTGTTGTCATATCGATCCCGTTAATAGGATCTCAGCCCTAAGAAGTTTAAATGGCTGTTGTAGGAGAAAACTGAGGATGGCTCAATAACAATAACACTCCACAATACTAACCTAAATGACAGAGTGAAAAGAAGGAAGCCTGTACAGAATAAAAATATTCTAAAACATGCATCCTATTTGCAATTGAGTACCACAGTATGACTCATACCCATAAAACCTGGCGGTAATACCCGGAAATGGGTCCAATCGTTTTTCCACAGGGGATTTTAGATCTACTTCATATAAGGTCTGTGTTCCGTGTAGGCTTACCCTAGCGTGACATTTTGATAACCGCAAAAATCTCTCTCTGACAAGGTAACTTTTATCAATATATTTGCCTGTAATTACCCCCCCAAAATGAAATGCTAATTAGCCACTAATGTGGCTATCATACAGAACTACATTTACATTTTACATTTTAGTCATTTAGCAGACGCTCTTATCCAGAGCAACTTACAGTAGAGTGCATACATTTTATTACATTTTACATACTGAGACAAGGATATCCCTACCCTCCCTAACCCGGACGACGCTATGCCAATTGTACGTCGCCCCACGGACCTCTCGGTTGCGGCCGGCTGCGACAGAGCCTGGGCGCGAACCCAGCCCAGCCTGGGCGCGAACCCAGAGACTCTGGTGGCGCAGCTAGCACTGCGATGCAGTGCCCTAGACCACTGCGCCACCCAGGAGGCCACAAAAAAATAATAATAATGTACCTCATGGCCAGTACGGGGATCGAACCCACGACCTTGGCGTAACTAGCATCACACTCTAACCAACTGAGCTAACCAGCCGCTAACTACACATCCTGTCGCAAGCTTTGACGTCATCACTCAAGGCAGTGTTGGAAAAAACTCAATTTCTTGACGCAAACTCTCAGCAACAAGTAGCAAGGAATCTAGCAAGTACCAAGTAGATATTATAGCCTTTTTGTAGTTTCTCATTTACATGATTGAAATTGTCTATTGTTGTTTGGCATCTTTCCAATTAGCTACCTTAGCATTTTTTTATTACTAGAATTTTGGGAATTACACTGGCCTTTGTAACTAACTAACCAACCTTAGGTCAGTCCGTCCGTCGATCAGAAGCAAGGATGGTAACCACTAACGTTACTCCGATATTATCGTTTTCCGACCTCTGTAATCGGGATGCATCGTTAGAGCCATGTGTTAAAGGTAAGCCATGTTTTCTAGCTGCTAACAAGTTATTTTGTTTAGGTCAAATATCTGTGGTTAGCTAGGTACTTACGTGTACAATGCATGTTACCTTCATTACAAGTAAAAAGAAAGTCAGCATAATGACTGTTGTAAGTCTTTAGTGAGCTAGCCAGTTAGTTGACCTTAGCTCACGGTCTGTGTAGTTATAATTTTTCATGTGGTAATATGCTAGCTAGTATTAGCCCACCAGAGAAGGGATATTTAGCTAGCTAGTTAACATTAACTCACTGTTCGTGTAGTCAGACTTGCTAGTTAACGTTAGGCTTGCACCATGGCAAGGATAACGTTACGTTAGTTGGTTAGCTAGCATGCCACCACTTAGAAAAGTCTGACTAACGTTACATCAATGGTGAGCTAATGTTTCTAGCTAGCTAGCTAAATATCACCTGGTGGGCTATCTAGTTAACAAACATTGCATGCCACAGATTTAGGACCTGAATTTTGCCCGGGCTGGTAGAAATCATGGCCCAGTCCATTTTACAGTTAATATATTCAAGTCTTTAGTAATCTATAGTAATCAACCTAGCTATCTAGTAAAATTTTCATTTTTTTGGTCTTTCAGGCGGGTGGACCGGAAACCCAGTGACAACACTCGGATCTGCAGCTGCCATTTTCCGGTGGGGAAGAGAAATGGCCCTGTATTTACCAGAAAAGGTGGCACATCCACCATGGCAGAATACAAATAAATTCATTTGTTACAAATTGAACCTTTATTTAACTAGGCAAGACCGTTAAGAACAAATTCTCATTTACAACGACGGACTACACCGGCCAAACTCGGAAGCTGCTGGGCCAATTGTGCGCCGCCGTATGGGACTCGGCCGGTTGTGATACAGCCTGGAATCGAACCAGGGTGTCTCTAGTGACAGTTGAACTGTTAGCACAGTTGAAGGTTCTACAGGAGAATCAGCAGTATACCCACAAGAGGTGTTCAGCATCACAGCTAGTATTTAGGATGGAAACAGGATTTCCAGACAATAACTTGGAAGGACTGCGTTGCCTACTCCAAGTGGAGGGTTGAGATGCTGTCATTTGAGGATCAAGTGTTCATGGCACTTATGAAGTTGCGTCGCAGCTACGCCATCTTGCACCTGGCTCAACTATCCCGTTGTAGTGCAAGCACTGTCAGCAATGTTACCATCACTTTCATTCACGTGATCCACAAGCTTAGTTTAATTAGCATCATGAAGATTGTTCTAAGTCGGAAGAAGAACCAAACGTGCCTGCCTGCGTCTTTTCAGGGGTCCAGCAGAGACTGCATGATGATCATGAACTGTAATGACATAGAAGTTGCTACTCCAAGTCTGCAGAAGAGAACCTACTGTTCAATGCACTCCTTCAAACTACTCCTGAGAGTTGCACCTAATGTGGTGATAACATACTGCAGTGATCTGTATCAAGTATCTCTGTCATACAAAGCCTTTGTCCAGAAGTTGAGGTTTGAGATAATCTCCACGTCTGGAGACATGATGTTGGCATACAAAGGCTTGTTGTTCCAGAGCTTGATGCCTGCAGGAGTCACTGTGAATATTCTTCCATTCCTGAAACACAGAAGGTTCACAGAGAGTGAGATGCATCTCATGAAAGACATTGCGAGAAACAAGATCCATGTTGAGAGGGTAAATGCTCGACTAAAAGATGGAAAAAACCAACAACCTGAGATTCATCCCACCTCATCTGCGTTGATATAGTAATTTGCTGGTTCAGACTTGATGTGCACTTGTACATCTCCAAGACCCACTCATCAGAGAAGTAGCTGTTAATTGGGAAACAAGAACAAACAATGAGGCATGAGGATTGAGTGTTGAGGGACCACTTATCCAAGGTGGGTTTGTGTTATAAACAATGCATTTTCTGTCCAGATAAAGATGTTGCTACGGCATTGAAAAAGCCCCACCACTGACCAAAGGTCTCTATGTTTTCCAGTCCAACAGGAGTGCATCCCTCAGGCCAATCCTGAATACAGCAAATTAGCAAAAATGTCTAAAAACATGTTTTCACTTTGTCATTATGTAGATGGCTAAATTTTTATTTTATTTAATCCATTTTGAATTCTGGCTTGTAAACACAACAAAATGTGAAATAGGTCAAGGGGTATGAATACTGAAGGCACTGTATCATACCAATTTCAGTGTCCTAGATTAATGTTTGCTATGTCTATGTCTATGAGACCAGGCTATGTCATACATGGAACGGAGCAGCTGCCTGCAGCTACCTCCCTGTACCAGGAAGGAGAGGGAGAATAGGAGGAGGGGGCTACCGTGGAGAGAGCAGCTGTCAAAGGCAAATCAATGTCATACTGGTCCTGTTCTACTGAGGAGCAGGTTGGCATTTATTGTAATGAATCTTACCCTGGAAGCAGCTCTGCAGGGTGGTCACCAGCTGGCATAGCCACAAATTCATTCAATCTGATTTTAAGCTTAACCCAAACCTTAACCACCCTTCTAACCCTAATGCCTAACCCTAACCTTACACTTTAAGACCAAAAAGCACATTTTTAAGTTTTCATACGTTTTTACGATATAGCAAATTTAGATTTTGCAGCTGGTCCAGCAAGCGGAAATCGCTCAGTTCGGACTTCATGGCAAGATTCATGACAGTAAACGTCAACCTGCTACAGAGGAGGGCTGCACAGAAGCTGCTCTAATCACGTGCATGCAAAAATACGAACCCGTTCCCTTGCTCATAGGCTTCCAACAGTCCCCAAAACCGAACAATGCAGCTAACAACCTTTATTGCAGCTGGAACAAGTAAACACAAATGACTCAAATAAGATTTATGGTACATTATGACCGAATCTCAAAACCTCAGCAGCTAACAAGCATTGAGAGAACAGCTTAGAGACCATACAGTATGCTACACAGAAGACCTGGGTTCAAACACTATTTGAAATCTTACAAATACTTTTAGCATTTGCTTTAGCCTGCCTGTGGTGCCAGATGGGCGAAGTTTGCGCTTGTGCCAATATTCTAATGGTTCCATTGAATCCAGGTCTACCACACAGTGTGGCAGTTCTGTAGCTGACAGTCACAACGAAGAACACTATGTTTTAACATAATGTAGGACCACTGCTGCAAAGGGTCATGTTTAAATGCGTGAATGTGTTTAATTCCTTTGCGAAGACACCTCCCCTCGCCATGTCTCTCATTGTTGGGGTGAAGGAGCCCAGTGATGTTTGGATGGCCACGATGGAGAGAAAAATGAATGGTGTCGTGTGCTCTCTATGCCATGTCATGCTGTCGATACACAAGCTGCTTGAGTAATGCTACAAACGTGCAGAATTAATCATGGTGTATCCCCAAGGAGGAGGACACAGCATAAACATAGGCTCAGAAATACTGTAAAGGCTCACCCTTCAGTTATAATACAATGGGATGTATGGTATTCTAAATTAATGGGAGAAATACGGGTTATGTGTTATTTTATTGTTCCATTTTACCTGGTGTTTATTAAGAGGTTGTAATATTTACCAAACAATTGTGTTTCAGTTCATTTGGGATTCACTGTAACATGAACAAACCAAATAAACCCAAACAGAAATGCCTTATTGACATAAGTATTCAGACCCTTTGCTACGAGACTCAAACTTGAGCTCAGGTGCATCCTGTTTCCATTGACAATCCTTGAGATGTTTCTACAACCTGACTGAAGTCCACCTGTGGTAAATACAATTGATTGGACATAATTTTTGAAAGGCAGACACCTGCCGAAATAAGGTCCCACAGTGCATGCAATGCAGTTGACAAGCCAAGAGGTTGAAGGATTTGTCCATAGACCTCTGAGACAGGATTGTGTCAAGGCACAGATCTGGGGAAGGATAACAAAACATTTCTGCAGCATTGAAGGTCCCAAGAACACAGTGGCCTCCATCATTCTTAAATGGAAGAAGTTTGGATCCACCAAGACTTTTCCTAGAGCCGGCCGCCCGGCCAAACTGAGCAATCGGAGGAGAAGGACCTTGGTCAGGGAGGTGACCAAGATCCTTTATTGTACACTGGCCAGACAGAAGCCACTCTTCAGTAAAAGGAATATGACAGCCCGCTTGGAGTTTGCCAAAAGGCACCTAAAGGACTCTCAGACATGAAAAACAAGATTCTCTGGTCTGATGAAACCAAGATTGAATTCTTTGGCCTGAATGTCAAGCGTCATGTCTGGAGGAAACCTGGCACCATCCCTACGGTGAAGCATGGTGGTGTCAGCATCATGCTGTGGGGGTGCTTTTTAGCAGCAGGAACTGAGAGACCAGTCAGGATCGAGAGAAAGATGAACGGAGCAAAGTACAGAGAGATCCTTGAATAAAACCTGCTCCAGAGTGCTCAGGACCTCAGAATGCGGTGATGGTTCACTTCCCAACATGACAATGACTCTAAGCACACAGCCAAGACATCACAGGAGTGGCTTTGGGTAAAGTCTCTGTCATTGAGTGGCCCAGCCAATGCCCGGACTTGAACCCGATCGAACATCTCTGGAGAGACCTGAAAATAACTGTGCCGTGACGCTCCCCATCCAACCTGACAGAGCTTGTGGGTCTGCAGAGAAGAATTTGAGAAACTCTCCAAATCCAGGTGTGCCAAAGCTTGTAGTGTTATAATCAAGATGACTCAAGTCTGTAATCGCTGCCAAAAGTGCTTCAACAAAGTACTGAGTAAAGAGTCTGAATACTTATGTAAATGTGATATTTAAATTTTATACACTACTCATTCAAGGGTTTTTCTTTATTTTTGCTGTCTTCTACATTGTGGAATAATAGTATAGACATCAAAACTATGAAATAACACATGGAATCATGTAGTAACCAAAAAATGTTTTATATTTGAGATTCTTCAAAGTAGCCACAGTTTGCCTTGACAACTTTGCACACTCTTGACATTCTCTCAACCAGATTCACCTGGAATTTTTTTCCAACAGTCTTGAAGGAGTTCCCACATATGCTGAGCACTTGTTGGCTGCTTTTCCTTCACTCTGCAGTTCAACTCATCCCAAACCATCTCAATTAGGTTGAGGTTGGGTGATTGTGGAGGCCAAGTCATCTGATTCAGCACTCCCTCACGCTCCCTCTTGGTCAAATAGCCCTTACACAGCCTGGAGGTGTGTTGGGTCATTGTCCTGTTGAAAAACAAATGATAGTCCCACTAACGGAAAACCAGATGGGATGGTGTATCGCTGCAGAATGCTCTGGTAGCTTTGCTGGTTAACTTCTTTGGGATAGGGGGCAGCATTTTCACGTTTGGATGAAAAGCGTGCCCAGAGTAAACTGCCTGTCCCTCACCATCCCTGGTCTCGTATATCCCTGGACTTCGTCACGGGTCTTCCCCTGTCTGATGGCAACACTGCCATCCTGACAGTAGTGGACCGGTTTTCCAAAGCCGTCCACCTCATTCTCCTCCCCAAGCTACTCTCTGCCAAAGAGATGGCACAGCTCATGGTGCAGCATGCCTTCCGGATCCATGGACTCCCGGTGGACATGGTCTCTGACCGGGTCCTCAGTTCTCGTCCCGGTACTGGAAGACGTTCTGCATGTTCATTGGGTTGTCGGCCAACCTGTCCTACGGGTAACATCCTCAGTCCAATGGCCAGTCGAAGCGAGCCAATCAAGACCTGGAGATGACTCTTTGCTGCCTTGTCTCCGCCAACTCACCACTTGGAGCCAGTAACTCGTGTGGGTTAAATACACCCGCAACTCACTCTCCTGCTCTGCCACTGGGCTCTCACCTTTCGAGTGTTCCCTGGGATATCAGTCCCCGCTCTTCCCGGAACAAGAAGAAGAGGTTGGCATAGCCTCGGCCCAGATGTTTGCCGCCGCTGTTGCCGTACCTGGAAGAGAGCCCGGACAGGCCTATCTCAAGACCACCTGCAGGTATCAATGACAAGAGGACCGCCACCGGACCTCAGCTCCCTGGTATCGTCTTGGGCAGAGGGTATGGCTGTCCACTCGAGACCTGCACCCCGGGGTGGAGTCCCGCAAACTTTCCCCTCGTTTTATCACCCCTTTCCCCATCTCAAGTTATTAGTCCCTCTGCTGTTCGTCTTCTTTTTCCCCGTACCCTCTGCATACATCCCACTTTTCACGTGTCTAGGATTTAACCTATGTCTCACAACCCTTTCTCTCCCGTTTCTAGGCCCCCCCCTCTTCCCCGTCTCATCGATGGCCAACCGCCGTTCACGGTGAAGCGCCACCTGAAGGTTCGACCGCGGGGCAGGGGATTCCAGTACCTGGTTGACTGGCAGGGTTATGGCCAGGGTTATGGACATCTTGGACCCAGGCCTCATCGCTGAGTCCCAATGCTGGCACCCTGGTCAACCAGGTATGCGCCCAGGTAGGACTCCAGGTGTACCTTGTAACACCACCCTGGATTACTGACCTCTGCCTGCCCTAAGCCTGCCTGCCATTCTGTACCTTTTGGACTCTGCTCTGAACTACTGACCTCTGCCTTCCCTTGACCTGTTGTTTGCTTGCCCCTCTGTTTTTGTAATAAACTTTGATACCTCAACTGTCTGCATCTGGGTCTTCTCCCGAGCCTTGACACTGATTGGCTCAAACGCATTAAGAAGGAAAGAAATGCCACAAATGTACTTTTAACAAGGCATACCTGTTTATTTAAATGCATTCCAGGTGACTACCTCATAAAGCTGGTTGAGAGAATGCCAAGAGTGTTCAAAGCTGTCATCAAGGCAAACATATATTTTTACTTGTTTAACACTTTGTTGGTTACTACATGATTCCGTGTGTTATTTCATAGTTTGGATGTCTTCACTATTATTCTACAATGTAGAAAATAGTAAAAGTAAAGAAAAACCCTTGAATGAGTAGGTGTGTCCATCCTTTTAACTGGTACTGTATATGAAAAAAAAGGTCATAATGCAGTAATCAAAATACAACAATGCAAATTGCATATTATCATCCCAATTGAAACTAAATGCATATGGGCTGCTGTCATAAAATGCATTTTTGTTTTCAGTGCTGAGGTAGAGCTAGGTAAGCTGAAGAGGAGTGCATACTGGAGCAGTGGGGTAAAGTTCTTAAGTGAAAATACTTTAATGTACTTTTTTTGGGGTAGTTGTACTTTAGTTTTGACAACTTTTACATTTATTTCACTACATTCCCCCCCAAAATAATGTACTTTTTGCTCCCTACATTTTCCCTGACACACAAAAGTATTTGTTACATTTTGAATGCTTAGCTGGACAGGAAAATCGTCCAATTCACGCACTTATCAGGAGAACACGTGGTCATCCCTACTGCCTCTGACTCACAAAACACAAATGCATCGTTTGTCAATTATGTCTCAGTGTTGGAGTGTGCTCCTGGATATACGTACATTTCCAAAACAAGAAATTGGTGCCATCTGGGTTGCATAATATAAGGATTTTTAAATTATTTTAACTTTTGATACTTAAGTATATTTTAGTAATTACATTTACTTTTTATACTTGAGTATATTTAGAACCAAAAAAATTTAGGCTTTTACTCAAGTATTTTACTGGGTGATTTTCAGTTTTACCTTAATAGAAAGTAAAATAAGTATCTATACTTTTACTCAAGTATGACACCTGGTTACTTTTCCCACCACCACTGCACTGGAGCCTATGCAGTCGAGTCACATACTCTCGAGCAGAGGCACTGCTGTGAAGCCATGCATTTGAGGCAGATTCTTGCAGGATTGACCAGAGATGCTAGTTTTGTGCGACTGGTCCTTAAACCAATGATCTATCATGATTTGATTATGTACCACCCCTCCTTCCACATTCACCCTTTTTTCCTTCACCTAACCACCAGGAGATAGATACTGTATCCCAAATAACACCCTATTCTCTATTTATTGCACTACTTTTAGTAGACACCATAATCTCAATACCCTCATGGGCTGCTCTGTTGATTGAGAGTGTGGGACAGGAGTACACTGTACATACTGTACTTTCTAATTATTGGTGCTGTTCACTCTTGGACAACTTCCCAAATGATTCAATGGAGTTGCCAAAATTATGTCTCCATTTGGCAAGAGGTGCAACACTGGTCACATGAAAGGACTGACTAGACTGAAACATGGTGGTTAGATTAAAGGACTCTGTGTATCTATGTTCTAATCTTGTCTATTGTGAGATTTGTGATGAGTACTGCGTCGGCAAGTACGATTCTCCTGTGGCTTGGACATTAGCATGGTTTTACTTAAACTATTGTTGATGCAACAGAGACTATAAGTTCACTGAGGTCCAAAATGGTTTTCTACAGAGCTCTTTACAGTATGGGCAGACTTCAGTTTAAAAAATGTAGCTTGGAAAATACAGGATGTCTGTGGCTGCTTGCTTTCTCTGGGTATTGTGGAGTGGTCTACAACTGTCCTGTCAATGAATGATCTATGATTTTCACATTTCAATGACATTATTGAAATGTGACTCGTCCCTGACAGTGTTAATTGCCATACTAAACAGGACAGGTAAAACATCCCTGAGAAATGGCGCTACAGAAATATGATTACAACTTTGCCCCCCATAAAGCTCTGCATGTCTCACCAACAGCAGATATTCTAAAACAACAAATTACAATATTCAAAATCGGGGCAAACCAGTTGTTCCGGATTAAGTACTCCTTGATTTAGTAATGGTTGTGAATGCCAGTAGCTGTTACATAAGTATTATTCAGATAATTTACCAAAAATAAATAGAAACCCTTCCAAGAATGAAAGGATGCTTAGAAATACAAACATGCACATGGACAGCATTTACTAATGAAAAAGTTATTAAAGAGTAGTGGAATATTATTCACTATTTAAAAAAATAAAGGGAACACTTAAATAACACAATGTAACTCCAAGTCAATCACACTTCTGTGAAATCAAACTGTCCACTTAGGAAGCAACACTGATTGACAATACATTTCACATGCTGTTGTGCAAATGGAATAGACAAAAGGTGGAAATTATAGGCAATTAGCAAGACACCCCCCCAAAACAGGAGTGATTCTACAGGTGGTGACCACAGACCACTTCTCAGTTCCTATGCTTCCTGGCTGATGTTTTGGTCACTTTTGAATGCTGGCGGTGCTCTCACTCTAGTGGTAGCATGAGACGGAGTCTACAACCCACACAAGTGGCTCAGGTAGTGCAGTTCATCCAGGATGGCACATCAATGCGAACTGTGGCAAAAAGGTTTGCTGTGTCTGTCAGCGTAGTGTCCAGAGCATGCAGGCGCTACCAGGAGACAGGCCAGTACATCAGGAGACGTGGAGGAGGCCGTAGGAGGGCAACAACCCAGCAGCAAGACCGCTACCTCCGCCTTAGTGCAAGGAGGTGCACTGCCCGAGCCCTGCAAAATGACCTCCAGCAGGCCACAAATGTGCATGTGTCAGCATATGGTCTCACAAGGGGTCTGAGGATCTCATCTCGGTACCTAATGGCAGTCAGGCTACCTCTGGCGAGCACATGGAGGGCTGTGCGGCCCCACAAAGAAATGCCACCCCACACCATGACTGACCCATCACCAAACCGGTCATGCTGGAGGATGTTGCAGGCAGCAGAACGTTCTCCACGGCGTCTCCAGACTCTGTCACGTCTGTCACATGTGCTCATGTGCTCAGTGTGAACCTGCTTTCATCTGTGAAGAGCACAGGGCGCCAGTAGTGAATTTGACAATCTTGGTGTTCTCTGGCAAATGCCAAACGTCCTGCACGGTGTTGGGCTGTAAGCACAACCCCCAACTGTGGACATCGGGCCCTCATACCACCCTCATGGAGTCTGTTTCTGACCGTTTGAGCAGACACATGCACATTTGTGGCCTGCTGGAGGTAATTTTGCAGGGCGCTGGCAGTGCACCTCCTTGCACAAAGGCAAGGAGGTGCCTATAATTGCCTATATTTTCCACCTTTTGTCTATTCCATTTGCACAACAGCATGTGAAATGTATTGTCAATCAGTGTTACTTCCTAAGTGGACAGTTTGATTTCACAGAAGTGTGATTGACTTGGAGTTACATTGTGTTGTTTAAGTGTTCCCTTTATTTTTTTGAGCAGTGTATGATGCCATTCATTTTTGTACACAAGTGACACCCAGCACAAGTCGGCTGGAGGATTTATGCAACAATGACAGGGTTGTTTTGCAGCTACTGTGACAGAGCAGAGTCAGCTATGATTCCAGAATTAAAGCCTGTCTCAGATGTCAAACAGCATCTAGAGGAAGAATACTGGGTAGAATTTACCTGAGGCCTGTAACCATGGCTGAGTCACTGAGCACAGCAAGAACCAACATAAAAAAACAACGTAACTGCCTAGCCAAAATGTCAAACATGCCTGGCATTTGAACAATAAACCACTGAAGGCTCGTCCTTAAAGAAGGACAAACACTACTCTCTCAATGAATTAATTTCAGGACGTGGTTACCTGCAGGGGGCGAAGTATGGTGCATACCAGAGGAGGAGCTATAGGAAGACTTGCTCATTGTAATGGTTGAAATTGAATTAAATGGAACGGTATCAAAAACATCAAACATGGAAACCACAAGTTCTATTAATTCCATTCCAGCCATTACAATGAGCCTGTCCTCATCTAGCTCCTCACACCAGCCTCCTCTGGTGCATACTAGCCTTTTTGTTATTATTTTACATTTAATTAATCACACAGTCGTCACTCAGTGTAATTTATCAAGGCCGGGATTCAATCTAAGGAACATTCTGGAGCAGTGCACTAGACAGTCAACATTGCACCTTTTAAAGAGCAACTGCCCCTAAAGACAAACTTGTCATTTAGAAAATGTATAGGCTCATCGATATGAGTCATAAACATTCATTCTATTGTAACTATTTACTACAAAGTGTTAATAGGATCATTTTGGTCATTAAAGTTAGTCTCGTCTGAGATTAGTTTTTATAGGGCTCCCGAGTGGCGCAGCAGTCTAAGGCACTGCATCTCAGTGCTAGAGACGTCACTACAGACCCTGGTTAAATTCCAGGCTTTATCACAACTGGCCGGGATTCCCATAGGACGGTGCATAATTGGCCCAGCGCTGTTAGGGTTTGGCCGGGGTAAGCCGTCATTGTAAATAAGAATTTATTCTTAATTGTGACTTGCCTAATTAAATAAGGTTAAATACAATTTTAAAAAATACATGAGTATGTCACAATTTAAATGAAGGCTGGAACTAATGTTCATGGGACAACATGTCAAAATTACAATAGCTCCAAGTTTCAATGACTTAAAAACATCAAACCATCTATAAATTGTAGAAATTCATATACAAATATTGAAAGCGTTTATTAATGAGAAAACAAAAAGGTGTGCAACATGAAAATATGGTCTCATTTACATTGTGACTTTCCTAGTTAAATAAAGGTAAAATGAATAAATTAATAATTTATTGATGGTCCCTATCTAGCCCCGGAGATAGGCTATCCAAAGTTAAGCCAACTTTGCCACGATCGCACACCAGACGGCTAAAGCTAATTGGCTAAATAATTGGGCTAACTCTTCCCACGTGCGAACACACACACGAGACACCCACATCAGACCACACCCCAAAACCAACTCACGCTTGAATTCAGTCATGGCCGCTAGAATTTCTTAATGAACCAAATCTAAAACGAGGCCAAATCAGGAAGTGCAGTCACCCTTTTCCACAATGTTTGCAGATATTGCATTCACAGTAAATGCTGCGTATGGTAAAGTGTGCTGCTGTATAAAGTGCCTTGCATAGCAGCACCCACTCGTAACACGCGCTCCAGCAGGTATATCTCACTGGTCACCCCCAAAGCTAATTCCTCCTTTGGTCGTCTTTCCTTCCAGTTCTCTGCTGCCAATGACTGGAACGAACTGCAAAAATCTCTGAAGCTAGAGACTCATATCTCCCTCACTAGCTTTAAGCGCCAGCTATCAGAGCAGCTCACAGATCACTGCACCTGTACATAGCTCATCTGTAAACAGCCCATCTATCTATCTTCCTCATCCCCATACTGTATTTATTTATTTATCTTGCTCCTTTGTACCCCAGTATCTCTACCTGCATATCCATCTTCTGCACATCTACCATTCCAGTGTTTAATTGCTATATTGTAATTACTTCGCCACCATGGCCTATTTATTGCTTTAACTCCCTTATCTTACCTCATTTGCACTCACTGTATATAGACTTTGTTTTCTTTTGTTCTACTGTATTATTGACTATGTTTTGTTTATTCTATGTGTAACTCTGTGTTGTTGTATGTGTCGAATTGCTATGCGTTTATCTTGGCCAGGTCGCAGTTGCAAATGAGAACTTGTTCTCAACTAGCCTACCTGGTTAAATAAAGGTGAAATAAAATCAAATAAATAGCCGCGGGATGTAGGGATGCTGAGCATGCTGCAGCACCCACTGAAATGTTTTAATAATAAGAATGAAAAAAAATATTACTCGAATTATTAGCAGACCAATATAGCCGTTTGTAGCATGGGCAAAAAAATAATAATGCAGCTCTTACAATGTTGTTGACCATGACAACTAAACCTTAAAAAATGTAAATGGTGTAACTAGCGTTTGTGTTGATGTGGTCCCCCTTGAAGAACAATTGCGCAGGCCAATGCAAATCCTAGTCTCTGAACTTTAAACTGCGTTTTTAGATGTTTTAAGGTCGTTTTTACGTATTGTAGGGACACGAAGAGGCAGTTCGTCCGTGAGAGGGTGGCCGAGCACCTTGTTGTAGCAGATTTGTTTTCTAGAAACCTGGCTTGCAGGTTTAAGAGTACCATAACTTAGCCATTTAGGGGTTTTTGCCTAACCTTATTTGAGGATCTTCCATCCTCTTTCGTGCACAAACATTTGACAGCCTCGCAATTTCACATTTGTGCCAGTTTTGGCGTATCCAATTTCACGTTTGGGCCAAATGTCAAGAATTTAAGTGAGTTTGCAAGATCCTTTTGAAATGCTAGCCTACAGTTGCCCTGCTCTATTTGTTACCCTTCATGTGTTACCCTAAATGTTGTCCCCAATGGAAATGGAGATGTTCTACAGTAAATTCCTTGCATTTTGCAACTTAAACTCAAAACTTACTTGACTGTCTTGCAATGTTAGAGGAATTTGAAAATTGCATGTAGCCAATCGCATCGTGTTGTGCCACCCAAAATGGCACTTTTTTAACATACTACACTGTACATACACAATAACAATCGTGTACTGAACCAAACATTGCAGTAAGCCTGCAGGATACCATTTCCCAAGGTTGCAAAAAAAACTGTTGTACTGCTTTACATACATATAACAGTTGGAATGTTAATACCGACAGAGTCGGGATTACTTGGAAATAACAAACATTTCATTGCATAATCCCCACAGGCTAAACAGGGGCAGTGTTGGCTGATGAACTGAGCATTCTGTGGTTTTGGAGAGGCCCTTAAAGACTTGGATCAGACAATGGACCTGCACATTGTAAATCTTAGCTGAGTTTCCTCTACTCCACTCGCTCTACGGAGTCCCATTGAAATTTCATTGGGAGGATGAAAGGACCTGCTGGTAACCAGGTACATAGGCCAGGAGTAATCCAAATGCTCCTGGTCTGCTGTTACTACAGAAAAATCTGTTTGGAGGATTTGCCAGTGAACGGACACAATGTTCACCTAATCCTTTAATTGGATTCTGCATTGGTATGAGTGACACTGTGCCATAGCACAACTGCACTGCAGATGCTGGCGTCAGACAGTAGTTGGTCAAAATGGGAAACAAAATGAGCCAGCATCCATGTCAAAATCAAATCTTTGTTAAGTATATGGCTCCCCTTGAAAATAAAGTATTTTGGGACTTTGGAAAGAAGGATATCAGATCTTCTCCATTATGCAAGGTATGTCAATACGAACCCATTTTCCCCTGGACTTCACAGATGGTCATTTGCTCATCAGTTGCCCACAAACTGTCACATCACAACCTCAGTCGTTAAAAGCTCGTGTTAATCTAACAGAAGTTTCCAGTAGCTATTACAGTAAAAAAAATACCATGCTATTGTTTGAGGAGAGTGCACTAAACAATTTTATCATGGCAACTGGTTTGATACAATCCCATCTGAAGGTAAATAATGTACTTACATTCAGTAATCTTGTTCTGATATGTCATCCTGAGGGTCACAGAGATAAAATGTAGCATAGTTTTGTGTGATAAAATCAATTTTTATATTTAAATGTAGGAACTGAGTTCCACAGTCTGAACCCCTGCTGTGTTTGATACACACAGGAAACTGTTGAGCGTGAGTAACCCGGCAGCGTTGCAGTTCTTGACACAAACAGGTGCGCCTGGCATCTGCCACCATACCCCATTAAAAGGCACTTAAATATTTTGTTTTACCTATTCACACACTGAATGTCACACACAATCCATGTCTCAATGGTCTCAAGGCTTAAAAAGCCTTCTCCTCGCCTTCATCTACAGTAAACTGATTGAAGTGGATATAACAATTACAAATCAATTAGCTATCATAGCTTTCACCTGGATTCACCTGGTCAGTGTATGTTATGGAAAGAGAAGGTGTCCTTACTGTTTTGAACACTCAGTGTATATTTACACACTAAAATACAATTTTAGTGTAGAGCTGTTTGAAAAGACTGGTCTATTGGTCTATTAAATAAGTTAATAGACCAATAAGAAAGAGTTCCTAACCTCTCTGTCAAAAACAGCAAATTTTCTGTTTTCCCCTCCTCATTCAGACCACTCCCAGACAGTCCTAGCAGGTTTTAATCAAGGAACTCTCTGTACTTTGCTCCCTTCATCTTTCCCTCGATCCTGACTAGTCTCCCAGTTCCTGCCTCTGAAAAACATCCCCATAGCATGATGCTGCCAGCACCATGCTTCACCGTAGGGATGGTGTCAGGTTTCCTCCAGATGTGACGCTTGGCATTCAGGCCAAAAATATTAATATTGGTTTAATCAGACCAGAGAATCTTGTTTCTCATAGTCTGAGAGTCCTTTAGGCGCTTTTTGGCAAATTCCAAATGGGCTGTCATGTGCCTTTTACTGAGGAGTGGCTTAAAGGCCTGATTGGTGGAGCGCTGCAGAAATGATTGTCCATCTGGAAGGTTCTCCCATCCCCACACACGAACTCTGGAGCTCTGTCAGAGTGACCATCAGGTTCTTGGTCACCTCCTTGACCAAGGCCCTTCTCCCCCGATTGCTCAGTTGGGCTGGGCGGCCAGCTCTAGGAAGAGTCTTGGTGGTTCCAAACTTCTTCCATTTAAGAATGATGGAGGCCACTGTGTTCTTGGGGACCTTCAATGCTGAGAAATGTTTTTTTGCCATTCCCCAGATCTGTGCCTCAACAAAATCATGTCTCAGAGCTCTCCGGACAATTCCATCATCCGCATGGCTTGGTTTTTGCTCTGACATGCACTGTCAACTGTGGGACCTTATATGGACAGGTGTGTGCCTTTCCAAATCATGTCCAATAAATTGAATTTACCACAGGTGGACTCCAATCAAGTTGTAGAAACATCTCAAGGATGATCAATGGAAACAGGGTGTACCTGAGCTCAATTTTGAGTCTCATAGCAAGGGGTCTGAATACTTATGTAAATAAGGTTTTTCTGTTTTCGCTTTGTCATTATGGGGTGTTGTGTGTAGATTGATGAAGAAATTGTTTCATTTATCAATTTTAGAATAAGGCTGCAACGTAACAATGTGGAAAAAGTCAAGGGGTCTGAATACTTTTCAAATGTACTGTACATGTCACATGTTAGGCCGCTGCTGGAAGAGCCAACGCTAGGCGGATGATTGGATGTGGTATGCTATTCGGCGGAGCAAACATTTTGCAAGTGAAGGCGCGGTGTTTGAATGTTGACATGGAGGTGGTTGAGCAACACTGGGCTGAACAATGACGGGTGGAGATAGAGGTACTAAAAAATAGTAACAGAGAGAAAGAGGAGAGACAGAGCAAGAGAGAGAGAAGGAGACACAAATGGAAGTCCAGAAAAGAGAGAGAGAGAAGGTGAGTGAGAGAGAGAAAGACAGATGCAGAGAGAGAGAGAGAGAAAAAAAGAGAGCCAGTGAGAGCGAAAGATGGATAGGGGATGTAATAAACTTGCGCAGCCCCATTGTGCCGGGGGAGTTCTGCTGACAGCACTAAACCACACCCAGTTTCCCACATCGGCTTTCCTATTGGCTGATCCGCAAAATCCCAGCAACAGCCTGCTCTCTCTCCTCCCCTCTCTTTCTCCACAAAGGACTTACCAGTGAATGAACTGAGTCAAGCACAAGCTGTTGAAATAGTAAAAGCCTCTCTCCTCCGATCTTTATCACCCAGAGCAACCAGACAGACACCGACGCCATTGCAGTGCACAGGAGAACCCTACCCTGGGTGAAGCTACATCAATAGAGCATGCTACGTAGGAATATACCTTCTCTTCAAGAAAACAACAGACTCCACTGAACTGAGAGTCTGTTTTTCCTTTCAATTCTCCCCAGAATTATTCTATTTTCTCATTCTAGGACAGCATTGCTCCTCTCCTCAGCGACTACCCTCGGAGCAGACACTCCCACAACACACCAGGACACCCCAGTCTGACCAAACAAAAGTTGTGGAAACCTATCAACTTTGGAGAGAAGCCTATCTATACGGCCGGATATATACGGTGGCCTTCCAGTGCAGAGAGAGAGTGACATTTGGGGAGAGAAAGAGGTGATTTGGGGATTTTTCTCTCTTCTGGTGGGCCTGTGAAAGTCTGTCAAGACGCCGCGTGCCGTGCTCCGCGTGAAGAATGCCCAGGCGAGGATGGCCAAGCCGGCTGAGCCAGCACCAACACCTGGGCTCTACATGGAGCGCTCGCAGAGTCGGATCAGCCTGTCGGCCTCCTTCGAGGCCCTGGCCATCTACTTCCCCTGCATGAACTCTTTTGATGAGGACGATGTCGGTAAGCAGCCTAAAGGTGCTAGCAGCAGCCTCCACGGGCCTCCTCATTCACTACTTCCATCATTTCCATCTTCGCTGCTCGTGGGCTTCTCGTAGTAGTTCATAGTTGTTGTGACAGGTTGGTAGACAAGGTTGTGAAAGTTTGTGAGAGGAGCATGGTTATGCATGTCGGTATCCCTCTCTTGAACTCAATTCAAGTGTATTTGTGAGTCTTATGGTTTAGTGGTGGTTTGCATGTCTAATAAACCATTTGGGCAGATATTTTGATGTATAGTGAACATAGCTTCTGATCAAATGTTGCCACCATGTAAGTGTGTAATACATTTGCAAATGGCTGATGGGTGACTGCTAACAGCTCCAAAAGGAATATTATAGGTGTCATCCAACTTGATGCATTGCAAATATTAGAACTGCCATTTTAATGTGGTGCTTTGAGCACAAAGAAATTCAATCTCTCTCTGACTGAGAAATTATTTATCCACCCCAATCTCATTATAAATGGCTGGATGCATAAGCCCAACTATTCCCATGACTGCTGCCAACACACACACAAAATTTGGCTACTTTAACTACTGTAATCAGACGGACGCATGGAAAAGAGAGTAGTAGGTCTGTGTCTGAATGCGCAATTGAAATGCTAATTCCTTTGCGATTTGACAAACTACACTTCTCAAGTTCAACACCCACTGATTACAGGTTAATTTCTCCTCTGTTGAGTTGAGCCACAAATATGCCCTCATCATTTCACTTCTCATTCAATCTATCGCTGTCATTATATTTAGGCTGATTTGGACTCTCCCTGGTGCACATTGCCAGCCAAAAGTGTGAAGGTAGAGAGAATTGATTGTGAGATCACTACTGTCGCTATTTTATCTCATCTCTCCTCTCTTTTCGCTGTGTATGTCTCCATCTTCCCCTCTCTTTTACTGTGTGTGTTCTGTCTCCATCTCCCCTCTCTTTCATTGTCGCCGTCTCCCCCTCTTTTTCACTGTCTCCATCTCCCCCTCTCTTTCACTTTCTCCATCTCCCCATGACTCCATCTCCCCCTCTTTCACTCTCCATCTCCCCCTCTCTTTCACTGTCTCCATCTCCTTCTCTCCCATTCTCTTTCATTGTATATCTCAATCTCCATAATCTCCCCGGTTTTATGTCTCTACCTCCCCCTCTCTTTCACTGTATGCAGTGCCTTCAGAAGGTATTCATACGCCTTGCCATTTTTCACATTCTGTTTTGTTACAGCCTGGATTCAACATTTATTAAATTGCTATTTTTTATCTTTACGAGGAATTTAAAAACCTCTGTGGTCTTTGAGGCTGAATCTGTGTTTGAAACTCATTGCTTGACTGAGGGACCTTACAGATAATTGTATGTGTGGGATACAGAGATGAATTCAAAAATCATGTTAAACACTATTATTGAGATTGAGTCCACACAACTTATTATGTGACTTGTTAAGCACATTTTTACTCCTGAATTTATTTAGGCTTGCCATAACAAAGGGGTTGAATACATTTCAGCTTTTCCTTTTATATAAATTTTCCCCCCAAAAATCTAACATAATTCCACTTTGATGTTTTGATGACACAAAATCTACATTTTTTCATTTTTAAAGACACAACAAAATGTGTCAAGGGGTGTAAATTCTTTCTGAAGGCATTGTACAGGTATACAGTATCTGTATATGTCTCCATATCCTCTCCCCTCTCTGACTGTCAGACTGTGGGGATCTGCATGTGAGACAAAGTGCTACCAGGCCAGACATCACATCTCCCCAGCTAAACCTCACCGCCAACAGGAACAGCACATCAGACTGCACCTCCCCGTCAAGCTCTACGTACAGTCAGAAGAGTCACACACAGCAGCCCGTTGTCAGAGATCTATCACAAATAGAAATCTCTGGATTTCATCATCAGCCCTTCCATGCTAGTATGTCATTACACTTGATTAAACGGCAGACATTTTATTATATGATTGAATCCTTTCATGTATAGTTAAAACCCATGGTCACTGATCTACGTATGTAGCCTACATGTATTATATGTATCTCTATCTCAGGATCTCATCAGCTTTCCATAACTCGCATCTCATTAGACTTAATCTTGTCAGACAGCAGACATAGACTTTTCATCATGGTCATTTTCTTGCGTGTACTGTAAGAATCACCGGAATAGAATGCAGCAGGTGAGCATATGGTAGTGATGCTACTGTGAAGCTAATGCTGGCAGAATGCATTGCTGTGGCTATAGTGTAGCGGACCTAGTGGTGCTGGGAGCCAGAGGGGAGGATTATTGCCTGTTGAGACATGTACTGGCACTCAGCCTTGATTACAGCTTGAAAACCATCGCTGACCCCTGTCATCATGTCTCAGCCAGGGCAAGAAGTGAATAAATATGAATATACTGTATTTGGGATTATATTTGGGGCACAATTGTTACGAGCAGCATTTTAATGCCAAAAGTGAGGAAAATGGGGAACAAATAAAAACAGAGGTACGGAGGAAATTAAAAGGTCATAGAAAGAATCCTGTTGCATAATATTTGATACTGTCATATAGATGCAGTACTATATGCCATTTCATATGGATGAGGGATGCTTCTAAATCCACCAAATCTGTCAAATTGGGTTTGACAGAAAAGTAAAACAGCATTTCTAAATATCTACACAGGAGTTGAAGAACGCTGTGACGTTTCTAACAGAACATTGGATGAAACAACAGAAAAAACCAACAACATTGGACTAATTAAGGAAATAACCCCAGGGCACCCTCCTACTAATACCTAACATAAATCAATTTCTAAGAGGAGAAATTGGGCACAATATAGAAACAACACACATTTATGAAAAAATGAAACGACTGTTGTATTGGTTCTGGTGATCTATAAATGTGCAGGTAATGACAAAGCTATTAATTACACATCAGTTATATCCAGAGGAAACTGAACATTTTATGTTGTTCAATCAGTCAGGTCTATGTTTTTAGACAGGGCTAGAACATGGAGGAAAAAAGGTTCCCTTGGTGGCCATGTTGGAGAAACAACCCAGAAAAGTAGGTCTAGTCAGTGGTGAAAAGAGGCAATCCATTGAGGAACATACTGTACATTATATCTACCGATTCCTGTGATATTTTGCATTGCATCGTTTTTCAGTGTTGGTAGAGTTGATTTCCTTAAGGGTGGGCTTAAAAATGTAACAGTACTAACATTATTGACATCGTGTTTTGCACATGGGCGCCTGACTGTCTGAAAGTGGGGGTGAAAACGCTTGGTGGTGCACCCAGACTATTTTTGCATTTTAAATGTTTTTTCTACACTGTTTTTCTTAACCCTTTAGACTCGTTCCAGTATACGGGTTGAAAATGGCAGATTTGGGCACTGATAAATGCCTAAATTGGAATGCAGAAGCTGTACAGTAACATGCTATACATCAAATAAAATTTGATTGGTCACATACACAGATTAAGCAGATGTTATTGCGGGTGTAGAGAATTGCTTGTGTTCCTAGCTTCAACAGTGCAGTAGTATCTATAACAATTCACAACAATACACACACATCTAAAAGTAAAATAATGTAATTAAGAAATATATCAATATTAGATTGAGCAATGTCAGAGTAGCATTGACTAAAATACAGTAGCATAGAATACAGTATATACATATGAGATGAGCAGAGCAGTATGTTATTAAAGTTATTATTAAAGTGACTAGTGTTCCATTATTAAAGTGGCCAGTGATTCCAAGTATATAGGGCAGCAGCCTCTAAGGTGCACGGTTGCGTAACCAGGTGGAAGCCGGCTAGTGATGGCTATTTAACAGTCTGATGGCCTTGAGATGGAAGCTGTTTTTCAGTCTCTTGGTCCCAGCTTTGATGCACCCGTTGTCATAGGTGTCGCTCTCCTCATCCTCGGAAGAGGTGAGGAGAGAAGGATCTTCTGACCAAAATGCGGAGTCCGGGAAATATGCCATCTTTATTTATTAATAACGAAAACTGATGACACGAAAACAAACACTTTCAAAACTTACAAAATAACAAAACGACGTACAACGGAACCTGAACATAAACTTACATAGACAAACGTAAACTCACGAACAGGAACGGACATCGAAACATACGAACAGCCCAACAGCTCCAAAAGTGAATATATCGAACACAAACGAAGACATCACAAGAGACAATCACCCACAAACAAACAGTGAAAATGCCCTACCTAAATATGACTCTTGATTAGAGGAAAATGCAAACCACCTGCCTCTAATCAAGAGCCATACCAGGCAAACCGAAACCAACATAGAAACAGATAACATAGACTGCCCACCCAAAACACATGCCCTGACCATAAACACATAAAAAACAACATAAAACAGGTCAGGACTGTTACAGTACCCCCCCCTCAAGATGCGCACGCCGGGCGCACAAGCACAAAGTCCAGGGGAGGGTCCGGGTGGGCAGTTGACCACGGTGGTGGTTCCGGCTCAGGACGCTGTCCCCATACCACCATAGTCACTCCCCTCTTCTGTCTACCCCCTCTAATGACCACCCTAACACTACCCTCCCCTAAATAAACAGCTAGCACCGGGACAAGGGGCAGCACCGGGACAAGGGGTAGCACCGGGACAAGGGGCAGCACTAGAACAAGGGGCAGCACCTGGATAAGGGGCAGCACCGGGACAAGGGGCAGCACCGGGACAAGGGGCAGCACCGGGACAAGGGGCAGCACCGGGACAAGGGGCAGCACCGGGACAAGGGGCAGCACCGGGACAAGGGGCAGCACCGGGACAAGGGTCAGCACCGGGACAAGGGGCAACACCGGGACAAGGGGCAACACCGGGACAAGGGGCAGATCCCAGCTGAAGGACTCTGGCAGGTCCTGGTTGGACGGCTCTGGCAGGTCCATGCAGGCTGACGGCTCTCGACGCTCATGGCAGACTGACGGCTCTCTACGCTCATGGCAGGCTGACGGCTCTCGACGCTCATGGCAGGCTGACGGCTCTCGACGCTCATGGCAGGCTGACGGCTCTCGACGCTCATGGCAGGCTGACGGCTCTCGACGCTCATGGCGCTCTGACGGCTCTGGCTGCTCATGGCTCTCTGACGGCTCTGGCTGCTCATGGCTCGCTGACGGCTCTGGCTGCTCATGGCTCGCTGACGGCTCTGGCTGCTCATGGCTCGCTGGCGGCTCTGGCAGATCCTGTCTGGTTGGCGGCTCTGGCAGATCCTGTCTGGTTGGCGGCTCTGGCAGATCCTGTCTGGTTGGCGGCTCTGGCAGATCCTGTCTGGTTGGCGGCTCTGGCAGATCCTGTCTGGTTGGCGGCTCTGGCAGATCCTGTCTGGTTGGCGGCTCTGGCAGATCCTGTCTGGCTGACGGCTCTAGCGGCTCCTGTCTGGCTGACGGCTCTAGCGGCTCCTGTCTGGCGGATGGCTCTGTAGGCTCATGGCAGACGGGCGGCTTTGCAGGCTCATGGCAGACGGGCGGCTTTGCAGGCTCATGGCAGACGGATGGCTCAGACGGCGCTGGGGAGACGGATGGCTCAGATGGCGCTGGAGAGACGGATGGCTCAGATGGCGCTGGGGAGACGGATGGCTCAGATGGCGCTGGGGAGACGGATGGCTCAGATGGCGCTGGGGAGACGGATGGCTCAGATGGCGCTGGGGAGACAGATAGCTCTGTAGGGAGGAGAAGGAGAGACAGCCTGGTGCGTGGTCTAGGCACCGGCTGCGCTGGAGAGGAGGAAACAGCAGGAGAGAGAACCCGGAGAGACAGCCTGGTACGGGGGGCTGCCACCGGAGGACTGGTACATGGAGGTGGCACCGGATATACCGGACCGTGAAGGAGGACACGTGCTCTTGAGCACCGAGCCTCCCCAACCCTACCAGGTTGAATGAACCCCGTAGCCCTGCCAGTGCGGCGAGGTGGAATAGCCCGCACTGGGCTATGCAGGCGAACCGGGGACACCACCTGTAAGGCTGGTGCCATGTACACCGGCCCGAGGAGACGTACTGGAGACCAGCTACGTTGGGCCGGCTTCATGGCACCCGGCTCGATGCCCAACCTAGCCCTCCCAGTGCGGCAAGGTGGAATAGCCCGCACTGGGCTAAGCACGCGTACTGGGGACACCGTGCGCTTTACCGCATAACACGGTGTCTTACCAGTACGACGCCTTCTACCTCCACGGTAAGCACGGGGAGTTTGCTCGGGTATCCTACCCGGCTTTGCCACACTCCTCGTGTGCCTCCCCCCAAGAAATTTTTGGGTCTTACTCACGGGCTCCCAACCGCGTCGTCGCGCTGCCTCCTCATACCAGCGCTCCTGGGCTGTGGCTGCCTTCTTCTCCTCCTTAGGACGGCGATATTCCCCTGGTTGAGCCCAAGGTCCTCTACCGTCCAATATCTCCTCCCAAGTCCAGAAATCCTTATTGCTCCGTCGAGCATTCCCATACCGCTTGGTCTCTGTATTTTGGTGGGTGATTCTGTCATAGGTGTCGCTCTCCTCATCCTCGGAAGAGGTGAGGAGAGAAGGATCTTCTGACCAAAATGCGGAGTCCGGGAAATATGCCATCTTTATTTATTAATAACGAAAACTGATGACACGAAAACAAACACTTTCAAAACTTACAAAATAACAAAACGACGTACAACGGAACCTGAACATAAACTTACATAGACAAACGTAAACTCACGAACAGGAACGGACATCGAAACATACGAACAGCCCAACAGCTCCAAAAGTGAATATATCGAACACAAACGAAGACATCACAAGAGACAATCACCCACAAACAAACAGTGAAAATGCCCTACCTAAATATGACTCTTGATTAGAGGAAAATGCAAACCACCTGCCTCTAATCAAGAGCCATACCAGGCAAACCGAAACCAACATAGAAACAGATAACATAGACTGCCCACCCAAAACACATGCCCTGACCATAAACACATAAAAAACAACATAAAACAGGTCAGGACTGTTACACCCGTACTGACTTTCGCCTTCTGGATTCGAATGGGTGAACAGGCCGTGGCTCGGGTGGTTGATGTCCTTGATCTTTTTGGCCTTCCAGTGTCATCGGGTGCTGTAGGTGTCCTGGAGGGCAGGTAGTTTGCCTCTGGTAAAGCGTTTGGCAGACTGCACCACCCTCTGGAGAGCCCTGGGGTTGCAGGTGGTGCAGTTGCCGTACCATGCGGTGATACAGCCCAACAGGATGCTCTGAATTGTGCATCTGTAAAGGTTTGTGAGGGTTTTAGGGGCCAAGCCAAATTTCTTCAGCCTCCTGAGGTTGAAGAGGCGCTGTTGCGACTTCATCACCACACTGTCTGTGTGGGTGAACCATTTCAGATTGTCAGTGATGTGTAGGCCGAGGAACTTGAAGCTTTCCACCTTCTCCACTGCGGTCCTGTCGATGTGGATAGGGGCGTGCTCCCTCTGCTGTTTCCTGAACTCCATGATCAGCTTCTTTGTTTAGTTGACATTGAGTGAGATGTTATTTTCCTGGCACCACTCTCCCAGGGCCCTCACCTCCTCCCTGTAGGCTGTCTCGTCATTGTTGGTAATCAGGCCTACTGCTGTTGTGTTGTCTGCAAACTTGATGATTGAGTTGGAGGCGTGTACGGCCACGCAGTCATGGGTGAACAGGGAGTACAGGAGGGGGTTGAGCACGCACCCTTGTGGAGTCCTTGTGACCCCCTGACCCAGACTGCAATATATCATGGACCGTTTTTGGATTGTGTAAACAACAGCAGTTTTTGTGTGAGGGCAGGGATGCAGGCTTGTGTTCCAAACAAAACAGCTACACGTGTGCTTGCTCTAGGTCCTCAACGGTACAGCTAGGATTACTTAGGAACTTAAGAACTGTACACACATTGGAGAGGTGTGTGGCCACTTGAAGACCCCAGTTAGTCCTCTTACTCAACCCCTTGAAATGTTTTGGTCTTATGTTGCACCTACCCCACATTTTCCATGAACATTCTTATCATATTACTAAATGTATCCAGAGTACTTTTAGATTTCGCTACCAACAAAAGTACAGTAAATGTGAAATGCACATCAAATCAACAGCGCAATGTTTGGATTCAGTCTTGTGTCAGGTGAACTGTTGTGTCCCCATAATCTCGAAACTGTTCCCTTTCAATAGCTACCATGGTTATGCATCAAATCAAATTTTATTGGTCACATACACATGGTTAGCAGATGTTATTGTGAGTGTAGCGAAATGCTTGTAATACATAAAAAAACAAAATGCTGCAAAGTTTCCTAAGGACTAAAAGCGAGGCAGCCCTCTCTGTCAGCGCCATCTTTTCTATATGCATTTCATATTTCTTCTGTAAGAATCATTTTTATTTAGCACAATTTCCATGAGTGTAAAGGGTTAACAGATGGAATCCATATTTATGAACAGAGGACAACAATATTTCTTAGATTTTTCCACAAAAAAATTATATTGAAAAAGTGTTTTGACTAGGTTACTAATCTACACCCTTCCCTGAATATCTCACCCATAGTGATCGATTGACAGGTCTGACACCCTACCAACTCTGTGACTCTCACAAATATCCTGGTCCTCCCCTGACAATCCCACTTACAGTGATCTATGACAGGCCAAACTATTAAGAATGTGGCCAGGATAATGCATGCCATTGAAAAAATTAAATAGTAAATGGGAGGAATAATATTGTTTTACCCAAAATGGATTTGAATTAGAATGTTGTCCATGGTAGGTTAAGAAAAAACTTTTTTAAATTGTACATTAAGTTGTCATCTTTTTTTTGTCACAAATAATGCAGTCACAATAATGCAGTACAATTACAAATGTGACTTTGATTTATCTTTTAACAATTTTCTAAATAAGGCAGTGTAACATGTGAGGGCATTGAACAAGAACTGTCAACTTGAAAATGCAAACTGTGGTTTTGCATTTAAATTTGGTAATTGATTATGTTCACATAAAAAGAATAGTGCAAAGATATTATACGTTTTTTATTATCCAATTGGCATTTTTTTGGGCAACTATATAAATATCCATAACTTGCGGCCCATGAATCTGCAATAGAAATAATAAAATGGTGCTCCGGTAATATGGGTCATATTTGAACAGTTTGGGTTCTCCAACCTTTTGTTTCATAAAAGCTACTTCATACTAAAACATGTTTTCACAAGCTAATCATATACAGCTTGCATATTTTGTTACTGTGTAGGCCAAATTTGATGACTAAAAACAAAGAACATTCATAACATAATTGCATTTTGGTTCTTAAAACCACACATTTTTTTACAAAAATCATTCTACTGTAGCCTACATTGCGAATCTTGCCTTTTTAAGAGAGAACAAACTGGTTTGAATAGTCCCTGCAGGACAAGGCTACTATCAATGATTTTCAAATGATTGTTAAATTGTCGTTCTGTTTTATAGTGGCCTCTTGAACAATAACCACCGTGAGTAGGCTACATATCTGTTAACAAATGCTGAAGAAACATCATAATCATGAAAATCATAAAAATAATCATCAGTAGATGGCAAAAATGCAGAATGCTGTTAAATACCTGTAAACAGCTTGGGAGGAGAATTAGTTAACTGATTTAATTATGTAATATTAGGCCTAATATCACTATCTACTTGCGAGCTACTCATTGACACCCTGCGAGCTACCGGACAGGCAGTTTTCTGCTCAGGTGCAACCTTTGATAGGCTGATGGAAGGCTACTCAGAGGCAGAGTCTGTCTGGTTCCAACAGGCAAAGTGAAACGATACAATGAATTTGCTGGTGGTGCACGGAGCTCAAATGATATGTAACAGCACCATTGAACCAACACCATCAATAAAAATGTATAAACCATTTTATTTTGCAGGTGCCTTTTCATTTTAAATACCAGTGGTGCAACCAGTGCTTTTTTTTTAACCAGGCGAGTCAGTTAAGAACAAATTCTTATTTACAATGACGGCCTAGGAACAGTGGGTTAAATGCCTTGTTCATGGGCAGAACGGCAGATTTTTACCTTGTCATCTCGGGGATTCGGCCTAGCAAATTTTGGTTACTTGCTCAACGTTCTAACCAGTAGGCGACCTGCCACCCCTTTCTAACTAAACTAAAACAGTGGCACACAGGAGGGAAGCAAAACTTTCCAGTGCTCAAAATCATTCATCTTGAGTCCATTGGGGGAGTGGGTGCAAAATGGAATCTGTACATTTTTATATCATATATAAAATTGTCATATCTATAGTATTACAGAATAGCTCAAAACATTACAAATATAAAAAAATGACAGATTTCCCAATGGAGTATGATAATCTGCAAAACAATACATTTGCACTCTTATTTTGAAAGTGGAAGTGCAGCTGCTCCATTGGCTCCATTGCTCAGGCGCCTCTGGTTATGGAGCAGATAGCTAAGTGCATCACTACTGCCTTCATGACACCTAGAAGTACTGTTGTTGCGGTAACAGAAATGCCTTGGCTTTTCGGGGTCAGTGATATTGATGGTGCTTCTTGGGTATGTTATGTTACGGTGCGAAAGGTTGTGAGTTCACACCCTGTTGCACTTGACTCAAATCACACAGTTGGGTTTCATCTGGCTGTTGGGGTTGCTGCTGGATGAGGCCAAAGTGTGGTGGATGGCTAAGTGCATCACTACTGCCATCCTGAGACCTAGAAGTACTGTCATCCCGAATTCAGAAATGCATTGTCTTTTCTGGGTCAGTTTACAGTTATCTCTATGTTCACTTCATAGCCTCATGGCATGAATGCATACCTCTCTATTGGGTCCTCAGCTCAACCAATGCCTCAAAGGTCAAGTATCTATTACCTTTCACAAGGTCAGTGTCTAAGCTGTGTTCATAGGGTCCCATAATGGACTACATGTAAGAAATGTGTCTTCAGATCCAACCCACCGCACAACCTTCTCCCAATGTATTTAAAGTATCATCTTTTGCTTCAAATGTTCGTGTTTACCACTCGTATTGACGCACTACTGAGGATCTATATGCCAAGCCTGTTTTCTAGCGCCTCCAGGAGATGAACTGGGATCTATTGAAAAAAATCTCAGAACTTCCTATGCTTCTTACCAGTCCCTCACTGTCAAGCCTGGTTTGATGCTGCCTCTCAAAATATTATTGAGACTGAGAGAGAGAGAGAGAAATAGAGAGAACGAGAGAGAGAGTGTCTCGAGAAATGTAGTTCCCATACCCATGCACTTGCAGTCTGCATTGTATTAAACAATGAGGAATTAAAGTTGTCAAGTTGTCATGTGTGTGTAGGGGGTAAATATCCGTTAGCACCTAATGGACTTTGAATTAAAAAATATGTGTATCTGAAGTTACTCAGTGGCAATGTGACTATATTAGGCTTTATCAAGTGTATAATCCCTCCATGATTTATATAATCTGTCACTATGTATGAGATTTCATCCTAGAGCAATCCTCTAAAAAATGGCAAATCCATATTTGATTTACACAAACATGAGATAGATGAGATGAAGTAACCCTGTTAGCAATCTATTGATGTTCTCTTGTTGGCCACGTGAAGCCCATTCATGCAGCTTGCCTGCCTCAACCCCTCCACCTTGTCCTCCTTTCTTTGCTTGCTTTGTTCCTGCTAATACAGTGCCGTGGATGTGCACAAACATGTGTTCTATGAAAGCAAGGTCTGCACAGAACAAGCACTGATCTGACCTTTAAGCAAATGCGTGCTACAGCTACACCTCCCCATTCGGAGCTAGCCTATAACAGGAGCTGTGGAACATTCAGATATAAATATATGATGTAGAACAAACATGCCTCTCTTACATGTGGAATGAGGAATCATATTGGCCCTATTCATGACATTTCTATCTGCAATGTTCCACGTTTGCCTACTGAATGTGGCCCAGGATTGTGTGACAGACCTAAATCATATGTTTCTCTTGAATGTCTATTAGGATGGCTGCTTGTTTTGTTTTAGGCGTTTACATAACATGCTCTTATCGGCTTTGCAAAATGGGACTACTTAGGGCTTAACACAATGAGCCCATTCCAAACCCATTGGCCTTCCTGCAGCATTGTTATTAGGGCATCTGTATCCTCCACATCAATGTCAAGTTTCATTTCTAGTGTATTATGGGATGTTATTACTCGTGGTATTTGATTTAGATGCCATTGACCAGCATGACTACATCAAGTCAGACAAGTTACAACAAAATAGAGTTGCACAGGTTGGGAAATTGTAATATTGTGTATGGATGAGTTCCCAACAAAGGATCAGAGTCTGTTTCATCACAGACATCTGAAACCCTGTGTATATCCTTCATCAGATGTAGGATTGCATATCCTGTTCAGGGACTTTCAAACCTCATGACCTGGGTCATCTGATCAAACCATCTAACACAGAAGACACCCCAGAGGCAGAGTGGTCTACAGCAATACCCTTATCTCTGGCAGACCATTCCTTGAAATCATTAGGGATTGATGAGTTACAGGCACCACCAATCCATCACCTGCTTAATGGTTCATTAATGGCAGAGTGAGTAATGACGTGCTATATGATGGCCCAATCAATGATCAGAATTAAAAAGAGCATTGACGACTGGGGTTTGGGATCGATAACACCCCAGGTGATAGGAATGGTACATTTAATTATATTAAAACATTAGAAAATATCCCTTTCACAAGCCATTCTCTATGGGAGGAGAAGCAGATACAGATGTTGATAGAGATAGTGATAAAACATGTTGTTTCTGATGCATGAGATTTTGAAGATAAGAAATACAATTTTCAGTTTCGTCAACTTAAAAAACTAGAATGTATTTCTTCAATCAATGGGATTATCACACCACAGGCATTTATAAGGCCTGTGCCTGTTTTGCAGTGACGTGTGTTCAAGGATGCCAAGGAAAGCCCCAAATATCCCCAAATATTTGACAAATAAAAAGTAAAGATGATAAAATAATGTATATATTTTATATGTTTTTATTAGGATCCTTATTAGTGACTGCTAGTCTTACTGGGGTCCGACACATTTCGAAAAATACATTGCAGACAAAAGACTGTTTGGATAATTTTCCTTCAATTCACAAGTGCCTGAATCATATATTGTGCCACTGGCCTGAGACGATATGTTCAATATGTAGCCTAGATGTAGCCTACCTAGGCTCATGTTAACTAGCTAGCTAACTTAGCTGGTTCATTGTTTCCCATGCGAGGAAGTTAGGCTTGCAAGCATTTAAGCTAGGTAGCCTATGACAACAAAAACTAAAAGTGCACTGTTTGACAGAGCCATAGACCGTTTTGCCAACCTGAAAGTGAGGAGGATGGCATTGATGTTCAACTAGTCTACAAGTAGTCTACACACACACACACACACACACACACACACACACACACACACACACACACACACACACACACACACACACACACACACACACACACACACACACACACACACACACACACACACACACACACACACGCACACACGCACACACACACACACACACACACACAGGTAAATCAGTACCATGGACAGCCACATAATATTTAGGAACATTGATTGGACTAAATAGTTTTCAGTATCTTTAAGTTTGTTTTCACTGTATTAAATTAAGCATATAAAGCCTTGTTGATTTGATGATTTTTAAGTTGAAATGGTGCTGGAATAGCTGCGGCAGTGTACTTTGTGCTGACTTGCAGTAACTCCGCTGTTCTAAATCAGTAGTTGTTTAGTAAACTGTCGAAAACATTAAGTTGCTCGACCATGAGATATTTGCTTTGTGGACTTCACTGGACAGATGTTGCTCTCCGGGTTTTGTAATGAAACACAAAACCGCCACTGTGTGACTGTTGTCTTTTTCTTGTCTTGGCCTTATTGTATATCATGGTGGCGTATGAACGTATGGGTTAAAGAGCAAACAATGCAATTATCACAACATAGGCTTGGCTTGGCTACACAGCAGTGATTTTACCCATGCACCGCTACTGCTATCTTGTGAACCATTTAATAAGCAAAGTGATCAGCAGGTGCTTTAACAATACCCCTTCTCTCCCTTTCCCTGTTTCAAATTTATGTGCTAAATGAATTCAGCCAACTTAATCAATGTGCTCTATTTCATTTATATCCCCACACGAGGGACCTCTGTAATGAGACCTACTTGTGCATGTGCTACATTAGACTGGACACCAAAGTTATCAATCTGGTTCACATTGATGGGAAGGTATGTGTGTCATACGGTCCCGATTCTTGTCTTCATACGCAAACATTGTAGATTGGTGGTTTCCTAGAGGCCTCTAAGTAAAGACAAAGTCTCTTTTCATGTAAAAAAAAAAAAAAGCAGATGCTTGAAAACAAACCTATGTTGAAATGACAAAACAAGGTAATCAGCTGAAAATGCATTGCTTTCTGAGTCTGTTTTTTAGTGTATATTTGTTACAGAGAATGGAAATGTATTTAAATACGGTATACATGATCAATGTGTTATATTACTTCTATACTAAACAAAAATACAAACACTAAATGTAAAATAAATAAATAAAAGATCCCAGGAATTTCTCTCAAATTCTGTGCACAAATTTGTTTATATCCCTGTTAGTGAGCATTTCTCCTTTGCCAAGATAATCCATCACCCTGACAGGTGTGGCATATCAAGAAGCTGATTATACAGCATGATCACTACAGAGGTGCACCTTGTGCTGGGGACCATAAAAGGACACTCTAAAATGTGCAGTTTTGTCACAAAACACAATGCCACAGATATTTAAACTTTTAAGGGAGTGTGCAATTGACATGCTGATTGCAGGACTGTCCAACAGAGCTGTTGCCAGATAATTGAATGTTAATAGACTAGAGCACATATAAAATTGTACCAATAATGTTTTTTATGATGAGAAATCAATGAGCCTGTGTATTTTACTTCAGGTTACAGCACTGTTTTTAATGGCAAGTCATTTATTATACTATTTGCAACAGAACAGGTCTCTGTGTTCAGGGTTTATTGAATGTTTATTGTCCCTTTCTATGGTATATGAATTCTTATTCCATTTGTACTGTACATCTGTCTCAACCTTGCAAGAACCATTATAGTCCTACCTGCTGTGCATAACACTATTGTTCAGCTGGATCTTGCTGGAAAGGTGAAATAGTGTTACACTCTAAGAGAATAGAAGTAAGACATAATGATCCTTCTCTAAAATGTTAACAGGGTTAAAACATTTTCAAAGCCACGGGACACACTTCCAGAATGTCTTTGGTGTGGTCTCCCATAGCAACAACATCCTTTTCGTAATTCTTGTGGCGGAATGTCCTTTTTCAGACATAGCTTTAGAGATGTTGTTAGGACAGCATGCTGCTCATTGCTTTTATATAATACACTCGGGTTGATATGGTTTCAGACAGCATGAACAGGTAGTATATAAAATGTGTCTAAGATTCAGCATTTGAATGCTGAACATGATTGTATTCCCATTATTAATGAGTGGAATTCGGTTACCTGCAGACAGGATGCGTATCAATGCACAATTATTTGAAACCAGTCTTTGAGTAACCCCAATATGCCTATGTTTAATTTCCCAGTGAACAGCATGAAAATAGCAATGTTCTGGGTCACATCTGAGCAATATTAAAAACCTAATCCCTGACACCCCCTACTGGAGTTGCTATGTAAGACTGGGCCATGTACAGATATCACAGTTATTTTACACGCAGCAAATGATCAAATCTCAATAGTATGATTATTGCACAGAAGACTATGGACCAATTCTCTGTATCTTTGGGCAAGGTGTTTATAGTGTTCAGGACTGTACTGCATGGCTGTGAGACAATGGCACAGTGCAAAGTTAACATGGAGGCATAGACTAGGATGACCTGAAACTGATATTGCACTCTGTCTGCTCCATCAGGCTGTAAAAATGGGACATTTTCCTGTCCTTAATAATAGATTGACGATGTCAAAGACTTTTTTATCAAGCCTGTTGGAGCACTCCATAAAAAAGTGTCTCTTGCTTAGAATGAGAAATGTTAGGTAGGTGAGGCTACTACTGTGAACATCTGATTATATGTGCTGTATTTACTGAGAATTGGAAATAGAAAAAAAACATCTACTTTTGTCTCTATAGTATTGCACAAGGACAAGGTAGCCAAATTATTATTACCTTGACATTATGTCTTAATTCATTGTTGTGCATTGGTGGACAGGAATAACTATGAATTGTTCCAGTTCACAGAGGTCTCATAATATAATGAATGACATTTAGCAGGCAGAGCCTTTACTGTAAATAATGTGGCTGTGTGGTTGGCACTTGTTGTACAACAGTTCTGGCATTCTGTAGATTTCCAAATGAAAGTTTTGCACTGCTATACATCAACAACTCCATTTGAAAAAATGCTTCGTCTGAGTTAAGGAATACTGCCTTTTGAAAAATCAAAGCCCTGTTTTTAAATGTTGCTAGTGTGTTTGCAGTTGGAGGCTAAATCAAGGATGTGATTCATGACCTAGTATGTGGAGCAAACATTATCCTATTATTGATATAGCCTAGTATAAAATAAGTTGAATTTGTACCTTTGAAACAACAGATCTTCAACATAATATCCACTATAAGCAAGAAAACAATAGGCTGGGCTGCACCTTCTACTGGAGAGTTGATCTGTCTATAGCTATCCCCTTGGTCTCCCGTCCAGTGTTTTAACCAAGCCCAGCACTACTTAGCTTTCATATTTATAACTGACTATTATCAATGTGCAATCCTGAGATTGATTGTTGAGAGATCTCCATTTAATAGATTTACCGTTGCTATCGAAGTCATTCCAAAGGTTAGATTTAACAGAGCAAATTAAATGTAACCATACTTTATCAATCATATATCATCAATATTGCTATTTAGGCCTATATAGCATCTGGGAAGTCATCAATAGCTATTGTTTAAATTCTAGGATTCAACTAAAAATAGACAACAGACAACAGACTTTCAGCACGCTTATAGGGAAAGACATTCAACAAGCACAGCACTTACACAAATTACTGATGATTAGCCGAGAGAAATTGATGATAAAAATATAGTGGGAGCTGTTTTGTTCGACTTCAGTGTGGGTTTTGACATTATCGTTCATAGTCTGCTGCTGGGAAAACGTATGTGTCAGGCTTTACACCCCCTGCTATATTGTGGATAAAGAGAGGTTGTTCTTTATAGAAGCCTCTCCAACATAATCCAGGTCTTAACTAATTTCAATCTTTACTAATGACACGCCACTAACTTTGAGTAAAGCCAGTGTGTCTATGCATGCAGATGACTCAACACTAAATCTTGTAATAAATAATATGAAAATTGAGCAAGTTGAGGTGACTAAACTGCTTGGAGTAACCCTGGAACTATCATAGTCAAAACATGTTGATACAACAGTAGCTAAGATGGGGAGAAGTTTGTTCATGATGAAGCGCTGCTCTGCCTTTTCACAACACTATCAACAAGGCAGGTCCTACAGGCCTTAGTTTTGTCACACCATCAGTCGTGGGTGGTCAGGTGCCACAAAGAGTCACCGTGGAAAATTACAATTGGCTCAGAACAGGGCGGCATGGCTGGCCCTTAAATGTACACGGAGAGCTAACATTGATTATGTGCATGTAAATCTCTCATGGCTCAAAGTGGAGGAGAGGTTGACTTCATCGCTACTTGTTTTTGTAAGAAGTGTTGACATGCTGAATGTACCGAGGTGTCTTTTTAAACTACTAGCACACAGCTCAGACACCCATGCATACCCCACAAGACATGCGTAACCAACTGACCATCACCAACAACACCACGTATAGTCTCAAGTTTGACGGTTGACAGCCTGCAGAACTTGTATCTAGCGTTGGATGTAATCCATATCCTGGCCATCTGATTGTTGAACTTTACGGCAGCCCATTTTCACTAGAGTAGCTATTTCCCGATCAATATGTGCATTGCAAATCAAGCTGGGTGGGCGGGGTTTGCTCCATTTCAACCATTCCACTGGTCCTCCTAAGGAGAGCTCTGCGGCCATGCAAATCGAAATCTCCCAGGCTTTTCCCAGAAAACACGGTGCCACCACATATTAATAGGCAAAAGGGAGCATAAATTGATGACATAATTGTAATCCAAACCAAACCCTCAGGTAAGTTGGTTACCAAATCTGGACGAGGCTGACTGTATGAACAAAATGATCCTATTTACACGTTGTAGTACATTTTTACACTATAATGAATGTTTCTGACTCATGTCAATGCCACATTGGCTGTTTAAAACCAGAGAGATTGGTTCTAAGGGGCAGTTGACCTTTAAGAAACAAACACATTCCTTAACAATGAGGTACTTCATTAATAGCTTGAACTGCCCTAGATGCACCAGAGTGTCAAGGTGCAGAGAGCTCCGCAGATCATTCCATTTACGGGGCGCCAAAAAACTGAATGCAGATTTACTTAATTCTCTAGAGATCAACGGGACCTCTAGAGTTAGCCAGTAAAGTGTTACCTCTGTTTACCAAACATGTCTATTCCCTGTGTGAATTGTAGATGCTGAGGGTAGAAGGCTAAAGGGGATCCAAAGGAGCACTGAGACGGGACTGGCTGTAGAGATGCCCAGCCGCACTGTACGCCAGGCCAGCCACGAGTCCATTGAAGACAGCATGAACAGCTACGGCTCAGAGGGCAAGTGAGTACAAAACATAACTAGCACCATTAGCACTTGGGGCGCCCACTGATTCACAGTGGTTCTGTGTGGATCAGTTAGTATGCGTGTGGCGCTAACAAAGCCAAGCTTGTGGGTCCACTCCTGCACAAATCACATAAACATACTTAAAGTGTATGCATTTACTGTACTGTACGTCCCTCTAGATAAAACCATCTGCTAAGTGAGGTGAAGTATAGTATAGTGAAGTATAATGTAACTAGTGGCACCCTCCCTTACGGGCGGTAAATCACTGTTAATTAATCATTTGATTCAATGCAATTCCCCCCTCCTCAAAAATCTGTTTATCTGTTCAGCTTTTTGGTGTCTGGATATGCCGCTGATAAGCTCAACTCCGGAGCATTGAAAAAACTCCCATAATTCCTGTGGAATCATGGCACTGTCTTTCTCTTGGAAATGCAATGTGTCAAACTTCCCTCTCCCCAGTGTGGGCTGACTAATCTACTAGCTCACGTTTGATGTCTATATTTTGAACCTTGCTTTATTAGTAAGGATTAGAGGGTAAAACAGAGCAGCTATAGGCCATGAAATGCAGTTGTTGATTTGGGAGTGGACACATTATACCTCCAACACCTGCGATAGTTTGATCATTGAGGTTTTTACCAAAAGTATTATGATGCATTCATTATGATGCATTTAAATTACAGCGCATAATGGAATAGAAGCAGATATGACTTTGGGAAATCATTCTACAGTTTCCAAATTGGCCGAGAAAGGCCTAGCCTGGGTACCAATTTGTTTCCGCTATCATTTCACCCTTTGCCACTCGTTGTCATGCCAAACAGACTGGCCTTTCTGCAATATTCCAATATTAACATATCATTAATGAACGAGGAGAATAGCATTGTCTTCCGACAGGTGACGTCACTCCTCATGAGCGTCACCACTCATCCCTCAACCGACCTGTCTTGTAGGTTGCGGAACTCACATTACAATTTTAATATTCCCAAGCATCCAACATTCAAAAATGAAAAACATAGCTCCTAATTAAATTTTAGGTTAATTTGGAAACTGTAGGCGAATTTGGAAACACTTTTTTGGTCACTAAATGATTCCATATGTGTTATTTCATAGTTTGGTATCTACACAATTAGAAAATAGTAAAAATATAGGAAAACCCTTGAATGAATAGGTGTATCCAAACTAATATATATACATATATATATATATATATTTTTTTTTTATATATATACACCACACACACACACAGAACATTACCCTTTTTACTATTTACTCCTCATTGTTTTTTTGAGAAATGTCTTAATATTGTGCATTTTTATTATAAATGTGTATTGCACCATTATGAGCTGACAGTTATTTGTTATTTCGTTACTGTCACGTTCCTGACCTATTTCTGTTAGTTTGTTATGTGTGTTAGTTGGTCAGGACGTGAGGTTGGGTGGGCATTCTATGTTTTCTGTTTCTGTGTTGGTTTTGGGTTGCCTGGTATGGCTCTTAATTAGAGGCAGGTGTTTGGCGTTCCTCTAATTAAGAGTCATATTTAGGTAGGCGTTGTCACAGTGTTCGTTGTGGGTGATTGTCTTCCGTGTCTGTGTAATTGTTTGCACCATACGGGACTGTTACGGTTTGTGTAGTCTAATTGTCCTATTCGTGCGTTCTTCTTGTTTTATGTAAGTTCGTCGTATAGGTCTGTCTACACCGTTTGTTGTTTTGTTAGTTTAGTTAAGTTCGTGTTTTCGTTAAATAAATATGTGTTCAAACTCCACTGCGCCTTGGATCGATCAATACTCCTCCTTTTCGGGCGAAGAGGAGGAGGACCGCCGTTACAGTTACTTCTTTTTTTGGAAGGGGGTTTGGGATCATTTTTTTCTTGGCTTTCCTTGTACACTTATTTTTTTGAAATGTTTATTTAATTAAATATGCTGTATTTTATCATCTGACTTTTGAACACTTGTTCTTCGTTTTTGACCCAAAAAAAGCATGTTTCAATGTTTAAATAGTAAACACGTGACTTTTCCTTGAATTGATGACAGAATTAGTGTATGGTGGTGGTGGGGGGCATTAAAGGGAGAGGTGGGGGGCTGTGACCATAAAGGGAGATGGGGGCCGTAACAATGGTCAGGTGTGAATGTGGTGATATCTACAGTACATGGCATGTCTCAGCCTAGACACATTGGCGGTCAGGATCTCTAGTCTCCACCGAACGTTGTTAATACCCCATACTTCCCCACCAACAGTCGGTGGAGAAACAAGCTTTGAGTGTTCAGAGATAAAACACCAAAGTTGGCATAGAAGTATCTCGTCTTCAGAGGTGAAAGACTAGTTAGGAGACTGAAACTAGGGTATTTGGTGCAGTGATTGTCATGGAATTATTTATGTTATGTTTAACAACCAATCAGGGATCGTGCACAAAATCCAGCTGCATTTGGAACGTTGAGATTGCAGAAAGGTCAGACTATTTGGCAATGACACGGGGTAAGAGGAGTGAAATGTCAGCACAAAACAGGTTCTGGATTTCAGGCCTACATTGTGACATCATGGTTGCTCCGATTTACAAACATCCCAAAAACAATTTGAAAATAAATAAAAATACAAACAAGCGGAACATAAAGTGTCATGTCACTGGATGATTTTCTTCTTTCATGCCTAAAATTAAGAAAACATAAAAAAATCGTTGAAGGAGATCCGTCCAAAATGTTGTGGCTTATGGCATTATAATATAAATATTCCTGAAGAATTGTTGTGAACCGACTGTGTGATTTCAATACAAGTTATTTGCACTTACAAGTACTAATCCAGAGTCAGAATGCAAACGGCCTCTGCTAAGCCTTTGTGTATCCAATGTTGCTGTTCTTTTTCAAAAGCATAGGGAATGTTATGTGGATAGGTGCAGTGTGATTTTGATGTATACCACACAAAACATGTGGATTGGCTGGCTCAGACTAGCACCGATGGTAGCTGGTTTAACAGCGTCTTAGTCCTTTGGTGTTATTAAAAGAACAATGCTTACACACATTACATCAAAGAAGTGAAAAAAGGGTGGCATTATCAGTGCCCTTTTTTGCTTTCATTTTATTACGAGTAAGAGGACAATACAGTATTTCTTTCCTCTATGGAAGTTTCCCTTGTTGACAGCCGCCTACCAGGCACTACTAAACGTGAGCCAGCTCTGTACTCTGCAAAGTGAGCCATCATCAAAGGACCAGGGATGACCACTGCATGCACACTGTAGTGTTATGTAACATCTGTGGCCACTCCGACAGGGGAAACAGCATCAGGGAGGGAAATCAACCTCATTGAAGCTGGATTACAGGGAATTGAACAGTCGGGATTACTTTTTTGGCACAGAGGATGGTTCACCATATTTTATTGGATCTCATGAACAGAATACATAACATCTTTACATAAACAAGCCGTCGAAAGACTTGGGGCCGACCGGCGGGGGAAAAATGGGCTATTACCTTGATTTGGTTTTCTCTCTGAAAGTTCATGCTTGAAAGGCAAAGAAATGGGTGCAATTTCTTAGTGCATTATACAATCCAAACAAGACTATCCTCCTCTGCTCCGGTTCAGATGAGGACTCAATTGAGATGGATTGGGATGAGTTGGACCCGCAGATTGAAGGAAAAGCAGCCAACAAGTGCTCAGCATATGAGGGAACTCTTTCAAAACTGTTGGAAAAGCATTCCAGGTGAAGCTGGTTGAGAGAATGCCAAGAGTGTGCAAAGCTGTCAATGCAAAACTTTGAAGAATCAAAAATATATTTGTTTAACACTTTTTTTGGTTAATACATGATTCCATATGTGTTATTTCATAGTTTGATGCCTTCACTATTATTCTACAATGTAGAAAATAGTAAAAACAAAGTAAAACCCTTGAATGAGTAGGTGTGTCCAAACGTTTGACTGGTACTGTATGGGAAATTGACTCTTGTAGCATCATGTTCCCTAAGTGTCACTATTACCGAAAAGTTTAAATTTCTGGTTACTTGTTTATAGCAGCTATTTTCTCATCTCTTTCTATATCTCAGGGAGACAAACGCCCCCTTTAAACACCTTAGAGTAACAAATATAGCTAATACATGATTCTCTATAGAACTTTCAGATCTCATTATGATGAGAAATCAGGCCTGAGCATAGACAAAAAAAGAGACTTGTTAGCCGATTGGCAGCTTTTCAGACAATTGATAAATAAATGTACTTCCTCAATTTAGAAAGCTGAATCCAGCTACTTTCTAAGTCCTATTTCTGACTGTTAGTGATCCGTCCAAATTTTTTAAAACAGTAAATGCAAAGAAGCGTGGGAATTCCCCTCCTTCTGTCAGACTCTGGCATCATTACTGGGAAAAATTAAATAAGTGATGCTTTTAATCATGATTTTATCTCAGTACAATTTTAATTTGAAAGAAATGTTGGTTTAGCTGACCCTGGTCAGTCAGTAGATGGCTCCTCCCTCTCCCAGCCCCCGGTTGGCTTGATGGAGGATCAGGCAACTTCTGGTGAATCTTTGTTTTCATTTCAACAACTTTCTACTTGTCATGTTCTATATGCCTTGCTGAAGATTGATGTAAAAACAATCCACTGAGGCAGATTTACATGATCCCTTCTTGCTGCAGCTTTCTGCTGCTCTGATTGCAGAATCTTTAACACATATTTGTACCCTTACGATTACTTCTGGTATCATCCCCACGGTCTGGAAGGCAGCACATATACCCCTTCACATAAGTGGTGACCCTTGTGACCAAAATAATTACCAGGCCTTTTCCCTAGCAAACATTTTAGAATCCTTGGTAAATACTCAACTTAGATCCTTTTTAACCATAAGATGTATTCTAAATGTACACCACCATATCTGCTTCTGCTAAATTACGTTTTTAATTGTTTGGATAGGAGGAAACATTGTGAGGCCCTTTTTTATTGACCTGTCTAAGGCTTTCAACACTGTGGGTCACTCATCACTTATTCAGAGACTTCCAATAATTGGCCTGAACCAGGCTGCATGTTTCTGGTTTGAAAATTATTCATAGGACAGAACACCGTGTATTTACTGATGGTGTTAAATCGTGCTTTGTGGACATAACAGAAGGTGTCCCACAAGGTTAACGTCTTGGTTGGTTCTTTTCACGATTTATATGAACAATATTGGTTCATCTGTAAAAGCGTTCAACCTTCACCTGTATGCAGACGATACTTTTGTGTATGCTATTGCCCCCACGGCTGACCAGGCTCTTTCGGATCGTTCAGTCTGTCTTTATTGCCCTGCAGAGGGCCTTTGTTGAACTGAAGTTAGTGTTTAATGCAAGTTAAACGAAGTATAAATATCTGGGCATCCCGATTGACAATAGGCTTTCATTCAAAACACATGTTGATGAGTGTTGTTAAAAAGTTAACTATAAAAATTGGCTTCTTTTACAGGAATAGACTGTACCTTACGGTAAATAGCAGAAAACAAATAATTCAGTCGATATTCATTCCAATTTTAGACTATGGCAATATAATTTATATAAATGCAGCTGCCACTGTATTGAAGCCACTGGACACTGTATGTAATAGTGCATAATGCTTCATTACGGGCTGTAGGTTCAGCACACATCAATGTACTCTGTATGAGAAAGTAGGCTGGCCCTATTCGAAGTCTCGCAGATCTATGCATTGAGCTCTTTTTGTCTATAAAGCCCTCTTGTGTAAACTACCACCCTACCTGACTTCTCTGGTAACCTATAGAGATACAAGCTATCAGACAAGATCTCAGGAACGGTAAACTCTAGAGGTTCCTTCGATCTCGACAGAGTTGGGTAAATCTGTCTTTATCTATTTTGCACGTTGCTTGTGGAATGGTTTAAATGTCACGAATTGGTGCCTCTGATGCAGTCAGACAGCTATGTGAGGACCTTTTTAAGGAATAATGCGTTTGTTTTTTATATTTCTATGATTAGATCTTAAGTTTTTTATATTTTGTATTGTGTTGTGTTTTTTTGCTTGCTTAGATCTTGTATGTAACCAAGCCTATGTCTTGTAACCTTCCCCAGGTCGTTGTTGCAAATGAGAATGTATTCTCAGTCAACTCACCCAATCTAATTTCAAAAGCTATTTTATATACCATAGGTTGAGTGAGATTGGCTCTCGTTTTCTCAAAAATATGTACATAATCCCAAAACATTAGCATGCCTGGCGTACAACACTAGATACACATCGCAGGATTTGACCCTAGTATTTGTTTCAGTGTCGCTGAAATATGTTGACTTAGTTTTTGTCACAACAAACAAACATGGAAGTCTAAAATGTGATTGAGTATGTGAACACCCCTTCAAATGAGTGGATTCGTTAATTTCAGCCACACCCGTTGATGACAGGTGTATAAAATCGAGCACACAGCCAGTCAATCTCCATAGACAAACATTGGCAGTAGAATGGCCTTACTGAAGAGCTCATTGACTTTAAACGTGGCACGGTCATAGGAAAAGCCAAAAAGTCATTTCTGCCCTGCTAGAGCTGCCCCGGGCAACTGTAAGTGCTGTTATTGTGAAGTGGAAACATCTAGGAGAAACAATGTCTGAGCTGCGAAGTGGTAGGCCACACAAGCTCACAGAACAAATTAATAGTGCGACTGTAAAGTTTGGTGGAGGACAAATACTGGTCTGGGGCTGTTTTTCATGGTTCAGGCTCCTTAGTTCCAGTGAAGAGATATCTTAAAGCTACAGCATCAATGACATTCTAGACGATTCTATGCTTCCAACTTTGTGGCAACAGTTTGGGGAAGGCCCTTTCCTGTTTCAGCATGACAATGCCCCTGTGCACAAAGCAAGGTCCATACAGAAATGGTTTGTCGTGACCGGTGTGGAAGAACTTGACTGGTGTGCACAGAGCCCTGACCTCAACTCCATCGAACACTTTTGGAATGAATTGGAATGCAGACTGCGTGCCAGGCCTAATCGCCCAACGTCAGTGCCTAACCTCACTAATGCTCTTGCGGCTGAATGGAAGCAAGTCCTCGCAGCAATGTTCCAACATCTAGTGGAAAGCCTTCCCAGAAGAGTGGCAGTAAAGGGGGATCAACTCCCTTTTAATGCCCATAATTTTGCAATGAGATGTTTGACGAGCAGGTTTCCACATAATTTTGGTCATGTAGTGTACCTCTGCATATTTCAGCTGGCAAAGTAATGAAGCATGATGATTGAGCATGTGTATTTTAATAAGGTAATGGGCACAGGATCATTATTAATGCATGAAAATAGACCTGTTAGTCAAATTATAATATATTTTGTGTTCATACATTGCCTATTAGAATATACGGTACATTAGGGACATAGGGGTAATCATTTTCATTTATCAAGAGTAAAACTTTAATTTCAGTGGAACAGGATGTAATGCATAATAGCAACAGAGAGCAAAATAGTTATTGGGTCAGTCTGTATTTTGTTATCCCGCTCATTACCCAGAATGGCCGTGTTTCTTCAAGCACATTTGATAAAGAAACAGTGAACCTGAGTCGAGAGTGATGGCAGAAGATAGATGAGATAGGGTGAGAATTCTCCCAAGACTGCCTGTCCAAATGTGTGGCAGCTGGTTTGGACTGTCCCTGAAGTGCTTTAAAAATAGATCAGCGAAGAACCAGAGAGAAGGGGGAAAAAACGAGGAATCGAGGTCATAACTTTAACACAGGGAGGAAATTCATTATGCGTCTTCAGCACCTATGTTCAGCTCAATGAACAAGGTCGGTACAGGGGTGGGGGGAGGGGGGGGGGTTGCTTGTTCTAGTGTTTTTGTTTTCATTTGAATATTCAGAACGTGCCTTCCGAAAGTATTCACACACCTTAATTTTTTTTCTCCACATTTGTTTGCTACAGCCTGAATTTAAAATGTATTCAATTTTGATTTTGTGCCACTGATCTACACACAATAACCCACAATGTCAAAGTGAAATTTAGATTTTTGAAAAAATTCACACAGACCAAGGAGGTTTTCCAATGCATCGCAAAGAAGGGCATCTATTGGTAGATGGGTAAAAAACAGACACTGAATATCCCTTTGAGCATCGTGGAGTTATTAATTACGCTTTGGAAGGTGTTTCATTACACCCAGTCACTACAAAGATACAGGCGTCGTTCCTAACTCAGTTGCCGGAGAGGAAAGAAACTGCTCAGGGATTTCACCATGAGACCGAATGGTGATTTTAAAACAGTTACAGAGTTTAATGGCTGTGATAGGAGAAAACTGAGGATGGATCAAGAACATTGTAGTTACTCCACAAAGACAGAGTGAAAGAAGGAAGACTGTACAAAATAAAAAATATTCCAAAACATGCATATGTTTGCAACAAGGCACTAAAGTAATCCTGCAAAAAAAAGTCGCAAAGAAATGTACTTTTTGTACTGAGTACAACGCATTATGTTTGGGTCAAATCCAACACATCAATGAATATTACTTTTCATATTTTCAAACATAGTGGTGGTTGCATCATGCTATGGATATGCTCATCATCGGCAAGGTCTATGTTTTTTTTAACCATAAAAATAAACAGAATAGAGTTAAGCACAGGCAAAATCCTAGAGGACAACCTGTTTCAGTCTGCTTTCCAACAAACACTGGGAGACAAATCCATCTTCAGCAGGACTTTAACCTAATACTCAAGGCCAAATATAGACTGGAGTTACTTACTAAGACGACATTGAATGTTCCTGAGTGGCCTAGTTACAGTTTTGACTTAAAGCGTCTTGAACATCTATGGCAAGACTTGAAAATGGCTGTCTGGGCAATGATCAACAACCAACTTGACAGAGCTTAAAGAGTTTAAAAAACAATATTGGGCAAATATTGTACAATCCAGGTGTGCAAAGCTCTTAGACACTTACTCCAAAAGACTTACAGCTCTAATGCCAAAGGTGATTCTAATATGTAATGACTCAGGGGGTTGAAAACTTATCTAATGAAGATATATTCGTGTTTTATTTTTCATTAATAGTTTATTTTCTTCCACTTTGACATTAGAGTATTTTGTATAGATTGTAAAAAAAAATATATTTAAAAAAAGTAATTCATTTTAATCCCAATTTGTAACACAACAAAATGTGGAACATTTTACTTTCTTTTTGAAGGCACATTACATCTTTGTACTATCAGGTTATGATTTATACTCAGTGACCCATAGCAATCAGTTTGAGAGTGGTTACATTACCACACCCCCATCCCTCTACTTACTAAACATTGTGGCAGTTGAAATGACAGATTGTGGCTTTAATTGTTTGTACTGAATTAATTGGACACATGTACCATCAAAATGTCCCTATTATCTAACAATAAGTAACTACAGCGTTCCTAATTATAGAAAGTGAGTCCTGGATTACCCGCTAATGAGTAGAAATTAATCATTAATCAGCTCAGTCGTATAGCCGCTATATAGCCGGCTACTGAGGGGAGGACGGCTCATAATAATGGCTGGAACGGAGGAAATGGAATACCATCAAACACATGGAAACCATGTTTGATGTATTTGATACCACTACACTGATTCTGCTCCAGCAATTACCACGAGTCCGTTCTCCCCAATTAAGGTGCCACCAACCTCCTGTCAAGCTGCTTCATCATAATCAAGGCCATAATTCAAATCAAATCACATTTATTTGTCACATGCGCCGAATGCAACAAGTGTAGACCACCATGAAATGCTTACTCACCGCCATACCAGGCGGTGAATGCAACCAGTCAGGATGCTCTTGATGGTGCGGCTCTATAACTTTTTGAGGATCTGGGGACCCATGACAAATCTTTTCAGTCTCCTGAGGTGGAAAAATCTGATCTAATCATATCAAATGTTATTGGTCACATACACGTGATTAGCAGATGATATTGCGGGTGTATCGAAACGCTTGTGCTTCTAGCGCCGACAGTGCAGTAATATCTAACAAGTAATATCTAACAAATTACACAACATATACCCAATACACACAAATCTAAGTGGGAATGAATTAAGACTATATACATATGGATGAGCGATGTCAGAGCAGAACGGACTAAGATACAGTAGAATGGTATAGAAAACAGTATATACATATGAGATGAGTAATGCAAGTTATGTAAACATTATTAGGTGAATGAGATACCATAGAATAGTATAGAAAACAGTATATGCACATGAGATGAGTATTGCCAGATATGTAAACATTAAGTGACAAAGATACCGTAGAATAGTATAGAATACAGTATACACATTTGAGATGAGCAATGCAAGATATGTAAACATTATTAAGTGACTAAGATACCGTAGAATAGTATAGAATACAGTATATACATATGAGATGTGTCATGCCAGATATATAAACATTATTAAAGTGACTACTGTTCCAATTCCTTAAAGTGGCCAGTAATTCCTAGTATATGCCTATAGGGATCAGCCTTTAATGTGCTAGTGATGGAAGTTTAACAGTCTGTTGGCCTTGAGATAAAAGCTGTTTTTCAGTTTCTCGGTCCCAGCTTTGATGCACCTGTACTGACCTCGCCTTCTGGATGATAGCGGGTGAACAGGCAGTGGCTCGGGTGGTTAATGTCCTTGATGATCTTTTTGGCCTACCTGTGACATCGGGTGCTGTAGGTGTCCTAGCTTGCCTCCGGTAATGCGTTGGGCAGACTGCACTACCCCCTGGAGAGCCTTGCGGTTGTGGGCGGTGCATTTGCCGTACCAGGCGGTGATACAGCCCAACAGGATGCTTTCAATTGTGCATCTGTAAAAATTTGTGATGGTTTTGTTGTGCCCTCTTCATTACTTTCTTGATGTGTTTGGACCATGATAGTTTGTTGGTGATGTGGACACCAAGGAACTTGAAACTCTCGGCCTGCTCTACTACAGCACCGTTGATGTCAATGGGGGCGTGTTTGGTCTTCCTTTTCCTGTAGTTCATGATCATCATCTTTGTCTTGCTCACGTTAAGGGAGGTTGTTATCCTGGCACCACACTGCCAGGTCTCTGACCTCCGAGGCTGTCTCATCGGAGGTTGTTAACCTGGCACCACACTGCCAGGTCTCTGACAACGAGGCTGTCTCGTCGTTGTCGATGATCAGGCCTACCACTGTTGTGTCGTCTGCAAACTTAATGATGGTTTTGGAGTCGTGCTTGGCCATGCAGTCGTGGGTGAACAGGGAGTACAGGAGGGGACTAAGCACGCACCCTGAGAGGCCCCCGTGTTGAGGATAAGCATGGCAGATGTGTTGTTGCCTACCCTTACCACCTGGGGGCGGCCCACCAGGAAGTCCAGCATCTGGGAAAGGGCAGTGTGGAGTGCGATTGAGATTGCATCATCTGTGGAACTGTTGGCGCGGTTTGCGAATTGTAGTGGGTCTAGGGTTTCTGGGATGATGGTGTTGATGTGAGGCAAGCCCAGCCTTTCAAAGTACTTCATGGCTACCGACGTGAGTGCTACGGGGCGGTGGTCATTTTAAAAGTATATGATTTTAAATATACTTAATTATCAAAAGTAAATGGAATTACTAAAATGTACTTAAGTATCTAAAGTAAATGTTCCTTATATTAAGCAAACCAGACAGCACAATTTTCTTGCTTTTTATTATTGATGGTTAGCCAGGGGCACACTCCAACACTCAGACATAATTCACAAACGAAGCATTTGTGTATAGTGCGTCTGCCAGATCAGAGGCCGTAGGGACGACCAGGGATGTTCTCTTTATAAGTGTGTGAATTGGACTATTTTCCTGTCAAAATGTAACGAGTACTTTGGGTGTCAGGGAAAATGTATGGAGTAAAAAGTGCATTATTGTCTTTAGGAATGTAGTGAAGGTAAAGTAAAAGTTTCCAAAAATATAAATAGTAAATTAATGTGCAGATACCCCAAAAAACTTAAGTACTTTACACCACTGGTGAAAAATCTCTTGGTAGATAGTGTGGTCTACAGCTTAACATGAGGTACTCTCAATATCTCAAAACAGTGAAGACAGTGAAGACTCCAGGATGCTGGCCTTCTAGGCAGAGTTCCTAAGTCCAGTGTCTGTGTTCTTTTGCCCATCTCAATCTTTTATTTATATTGGCCTGTCTGAGATATAGCTTTTTCTTTGCAATGCTGCCTCGAAGGGCAGCATCCCGGAGTCACCTCTTCACTGTTGACGTTGAGACTGGTGTTTTGCAGGTACTATTTAATGAAGCTGGCAGTTGAGGATTTGTGAGGCGTCTGTTTCTCAAACTAGGCACTCTAATGTACTTGTCCTCTTGCTCAGTTTTGCACTGGGGCCTCCCAACTCTCTTTCATTTCTGGTTAGAGCCAGTTTGCACTGTTCTGTGAAGGGAGTAGTACACAGCGTTGTACCAGATCTTCAGCTTCTTGGCAATGTCTCACATGGAATAGCCTTCATTTCTCAGAACAAGAATAGACTGATGAGTTTCAGAAGAAAGTTCTTTTTTTCTGGCCATTTTGAGCCTTTATCTATCCCATGCTCCAGATACTCAACTAGTCTTAAGAAGGCCAGAACAACAGTTTTCAGCTGTGCTAATATAATTGCAAAAGGGCTTTCTAATGATCAATTTGCCTTTTAAAATGCTAAACTTGGATTAGCTAACACAACGTGCCATTGGAATCAAATCAAATCAAGTTTATTTTATATAGCCCTTCGTACATTAGCTAATATCTCGAAGTGCTGTACAGAAACCCAGCCTAAAACCCCAAACAGCTAGCAATGCATGTGTAGAAGCACGGTGGCTAGGAAAAACTCCCTAGAAAGGCCAAAACCTAGGAAGAAACCTAGAGAGGAACCAGGCTATGAGGGGTGGCCAGTCCTCTTCTGGCTGTGCCGGGTGGAGATTATAACAGAACATGGCGAAGATGTTCAAATGTTCATAAATGACCAGCATGGTCAAATAATAATCAGGAGTAAATGTCAGTTGGCTTTTCATAGCCGATCATTAAGAGTATCTCTACCGCTCCTGCGGTCTCTAGGGAGTTGAAAACAGCAGGTCTGGGACAGGTAGCACGTCCGGTGGACAGGTCAGGGTTCCATAGCAGCAGGCAGAACAGTTGAAAATGGACCAGCAGCAAGGCCAGGTGGACTGGGGACAGCAAGGCCAGGTGGACTGGGGACAGCAAGGAGTCATCATGCCCGGTAGTCCTGACGCATGGTCCTAGGGCTCAGGTCCTCCAAGAGAGAGAAAGAAAGAGAGAAGGAGAGAATTAGAGAGAGCATACTTAAATTCACACAGGACACCGGATAAGACAGGAGAAGTACTCCAGATATAACCAACTAACCCCAGCCCCCCGACACATAAACTACTGCAGCATAAATACTGGAGGCTGAGACAGGAGGGGTCAGGAGACACTGTGGCCCCATCCGATGATACCCCCGGACAGGGCCAAACAGGAAGGATATAACCCCACCCACTTTGCCAAAGCACAGCCCCCGCACCACTAGAGGGATATCTTCAACCACCAACTTACAATCCTGAGACAAGGCCGAGTATAGTCCACAAAGATCTCCACCACAGCACAAACCAAGGGGGGGGCGCCAACCCAGACAGGAAGATCATGTCAGTAACTCAAACCACTCAAGTGACGCACCCCTCCTAGGGACGGCATGAAAGAGCACCAGTAAGCCAGTGACTCAGCCCCTGTAATAGGGTTAGAGGTAGAGAATCCCAGTGGAGAGAGGGGAACCGGCCAGGCAGAGACAGCAAGGGCGGTTCGTTGCTCCAGAGCCTTTCCGTTCACCTTCACACTCCTAGGCCAGACTACACTCAATCATATGACCTACTGAAGAGATAAGTCTTCAGTAAAGACTTAAAGGTTGAGACCGAGTCTGCGTCTCTCACATGGGTAGGCAGACCATTCCAAAAAAATTGAGATCTATAGGAGAAAGCCCTGCCTCCAGCTGTTTGCTTAGAAATTCTAGGGACAATTAGGAGGCCTGCGTCTTGTAACCGTAGCGTACGTGTAGGTATGTACGGTAGGACCAACTCTGGAAAGATAGGTAGGAGCAAGCCAATGTAACGCTTTATAGGTTAACCTACTCCCCCCCCCCCCCCACTGAAAAGGCAGAGCCGCGAAATTCAAAAAAAATATTTTTTTTAAATATTTAACTTTCACACATTAAAGTCCAATACAGCTAATGAAAGACACAGATCTTGTGAATCCAGCCAACATGTCCGATTTTTTAAATGTTTTACAGGGAAGACACAATATGTAAAGATGTACATCTATTACCTAAAAACACATTAGCATAATCCACCATCTTTTATTTGTCCACCAACACCAGTAGCTATCACCAATTCGGCTAAACTAAGATATTTATAGCCCCTAACCAAGAAAAAAACTCATCAGATGACAGTCTGATAACATATTTATGGTATGGGATAGGTTTTGTTAGAAAAAAGTGCATATTTCAGGTAGATGGCATAGGTTACAATTGCACCCACCGTCACAAATGGACTAGAAAAACTACATTGAGCAACGTGTTTACCTACTTACTAATCATCAAACATTTCGTAAAAATACACAGCATACACTAATCGAAAGACACAGATCCTGTGAATACAGACAATATTTCAGATTTTCTAAGTGTCTTACAGCGAAAACACAATAAATCGTTATATTAGCATAGCACATAGCACATAGCAGCCCAGCATTGATTCTAGCCAAAGTGAGCGATAAAAGTCAACATCGCCAAAATATATTAATTTTTTCACTAACCTTCTCAGAATTCTTCCGATGACACTCCTGTAACATCATATTACACAATCCATATAGAGTTTGATCGAAAATGTTTATATTTAGCCACCAAAATCATGGTTAGACAATGTGAAATGTAGCCAAGCTGGTGAGAAAATGTCCGTGCGCCACTTAGACAGTGATCTACTCTTATACATAAATACTCATAAACGTGACTAAAAAATATAGGGTGGACAGGGATTGATAGACAATTTAATTCTTAATACAATCGCGGAATTACATTTTTTAATTTATCCTTACTTTTCAATACAGTTTGCGCCAAGCGAAGCTACGTCAAAAAACATGGCGTCCTAAGCCACTAACATTTTTCGACAGAAACACGATTTATCATAATAAAAATGTCCTACTTTGAGCTGTTCTTCCATCAGTATCTTGGGCAAAGGATCCTTTCTTGGGAGTAATCGTCTTTTGGTGGAAAGCTGTCCTCTTGCCATGTGGAAATGCCAACTGCGTTCGGGATGAACTGGAAGCGTGCCCAGCAATTCACAGCGTTTCAGAAATAAATGTCCCAAAATCGCACTAAACGGATATAAATTGCTATAAAACGCTTTAAATTAACTACCTTATGATGTTTTTAACTCCCATAACGAGTAGAAACATGACCCGAGTAATATTACTCCCTCCACTAATGCTTGGAACAGGTGCGGGTCGGTGTCCTCTAGGCGCATGACGCAGCTCCAAAAGAGTGACTAGCCTCAGGGTTTTTTAATTTGTCGTGCCTGTGAACGCGCAATCGACCCCATTCAAATCGTCATCACGTAAAGGCATCCAGGGGAAGACGTAAGCAGTGTCCGTATACTCATAGCAATAACAGTGCCCTTTTAACTGACTCCAGATCAGGGGCCAAAAATTCTGAAATCTGACTCCATGTCAGGGAAATTGCTGTAGAATGGGCTCTGTTCCACTTAGAGACAAAATTTCAACTCCTATAGAAACTATAGACTGTTTTCTATCCAATAATAATAATAATATGCATATTGTACGATCAAGGATTTTGTGGGAAGCCGTTTCAAAAATTACACGATTAGCATAAATAGTCACAACAGCGCCCCCATCCTCAACAGGTTAACAGTAAAACCTTGAAATCAGCCCTTGCCTTAAAAGGAAGACAGTGTAGGGAAGCTAGCACTGGAGTAATATGATCAAATTTCTTGGTTCTAGTCAGGATTCTAGCAGCCGTATTTAGCACTAACTGAAGTTTATTTAGTGCTTTATCCGGGTAGCCGGAAAGTAGAGCATTGCAGTAGTCTAACCTAAAAGTAACAAAAGCATGGATTAATTTTTCTGCATCATTTTTGGACAGAAAGTTTCTGATTTTTGCAATGTTACGTAGATGGAAAAAAGCTGTCCTTAAAACAGTCTTGATATGATCGTCAAAAGAGAGATCAGGGTCCAGAGTAACGCCGAGGTTCTTCACAGTTTTATTTGAGACGACTTTACAACCATCAAGATTAATTGTCAGATTTAACCTGTTTGGCGTGCAAGCCCGACGTCGGTACACTTATGACAACAGCCAGCTCAAAGTGCAGGGCGCGAAATTCAAAATATATATTTTTAAAATATTTAACTTTCACACATTAACAAGTCCAAGACACCAGATGAAAGGTACACATCTTGTGAATCAAGCCAACATGTCCGATTTTTAAAACGTTTTACAGGGAAGACACAATATGTAAATCTATTAGCTAACCACGTTAGCAAAAGACACCACTATTTTTACTCCATCAGTTTTTTACTACATCAGTAGCTATCACAAATTCGACCAAATAAAGATATAAATAGCCACTAACCAAGAAACAACTTCATCAGATGACAGTCTGATAACATATTTATTGTATAGCATATGTTTTGTTAGAAAAATTTGCATATTTCAGGTATAAATCATAGTTTACATTGCAGCTACAGAAATTGCACCGAAAGCAGACAGAAAAATTACAGACACCAACGCCAAATAACTAAATACTCATCATAAAACATTTCTGAAAAATACATAGTGTACAGCAATTGAAAGACAGGCATCTTGTGATTCCAGACAATATTTCCGATTTATCAAGTGTTTTACAGCGAAAACACAATATAGCGTTATATTAGCTTAGCACAATAGCAAACATAACAACAGCATTGATTCAAGGCAAAAATAGCTATAATGTATAAACCACCAAAATATATTAATTGTTTCACTAACCTTCTCAGAATTATTCAGATGACAGTCCTGTAACATCATATTACACAATGCATATAGAGTTTGTTCGAAAATGTGCATATTTAGCGGCACAAATCGTGCTTAGACAATGAGAATAGTGTCCATAACGTCTGTCCGGCGCCATCTTGTAAAGGCACCTTTTCTTATCGAATACTATTCATAAACTTGACAAAAAAAATACAGGTTGGACAGCAATTGAAAGACAAATTAGTTCTTAATGCATTCGCTGAATTACATTTTTAAAATTAACCTTACTGCGCAATACAGGCTGCGATAACGCAAGGCTACACTGCAGGAAATGGCGTCTTATGCATTTGACATTTTTCAACAAAACAATGAATTATCAGCATAAATAGTTCTTACTTTTAGATGAACTCCCATCAGAATCTTGGGAAATGTGTCCTTTGTCCAAAAGAATCGTTGCTAGGTTGGAGAACGTCGTCTTCAACGTTGCAATTAGCAGTAAACAATAGCCATGTGGGCCAGAGATACCCAACTTCCTAAAACGTCACGAAAATAAATACCCGAAAATCGCAATATACTGACATAAACTGATATAATTCGGTTTCAAATAACAACATTACGATGTCTTCAACACCTATATCGAATAAAAACAGAGCCGGATATATCTAGGAGCTAATACGGGAGCTTCTAAAATGACATGCCAAGACCCTTCCTGCGTCAGAGCGAAGAGTGGAAAGATGGGACACTTCGGTTCCAAGCAATTTATAACCTTTGGGACCTACGTAGAAACTCCATTTCAACTCTCCCTATTCGCTGACACCCAGTGGAAGGCATATGCAGTGCATCTCAACCAATAGAGGACAGGCAAATTAATACACAGGTCTCAGAAAAGCCAGCAAAATTCTGCATTCTGACATACACATAGGAAAATTGCTCTAAGTCCAGTTCTGCTTCACCCACAGATATAATTCAAACGGTTTTAGAAACTAGAGAGTGTTTTCTATCCAATAGTAATAATAATATGCATATTGTACGAGCAAGAATTGAGTACGAGGCCTTTTTGAAATGGGCACCTTTTATCTGGCTACTCAATACTGCCCCTTGAGCCCAAAGAGGTTAACAGATGATCTCTTTGTTTCTTTAGGCCTAGAACAAGCATCTCTGTTTTGTCCAGGTTTAAAAGTAGAAAGTTGTCAGCCATCCACTTCCTTATGTCTGAAACACAGGCTTCTAGCGAGGGCAATTTTGGGGCTTCACCATGTTTCATTGAAATGTACAGCTGTGTGTCATCCGCATAGCAGTGAAAGTTAACATTATGTTTTCGAATGACATCCCCAAGAGGTAAAATATATAGTGAAAACAAAAGTGGTCCTAAATTGGAACCTTGAGGAACACCGAAATGTACAGTTGATTTGTCAGAGGACTAACCATTCACAGAGACAAACTGATATCTTTCCGACAGATAAGATCTAAACCAGGCCAGAGCTTGTCCGTGTAGACCAATTTGGGTTTCCAGTCTCTCCAAATGAATGTGGTGATCGATGGTATCAAAGGCAGCAATAAGGTCTGGTAGCACGAGGACAGATGCAGAGCCTTGGTCTGACGCCATTAAAAGGTCATTTACCACCTTCACAAGTGCAGTCTCAGTGCTATGATGGGGTCTAAAACCAGACTGAAGCATTTCGTATACATTGTTTGTCTTCAGGAAGGCAGTGAGTTGCTGCGCAACAGCTTTTTCTAACATTTTTGAGAGGAATGGAAGATTCGATATAGGCCGATAGTTTTTTATATTTTCTGGGTCAAGGTTTGGCTTTTTCAAGAGAGGCTTTATTACTGCCACTTTTAGTGAGTTTGGTACACATCCGGTGGATAGAGAGCCGTTTATTATGTTCAACATAGGATGGCCAAGCACATGAAGCAACTCTTTCAGTAGTTTAGTTGAAATAGGATCCAGTATGCAGCTTGAAGGTTTAGAGGCCATGATTATTTTCATCATTGTGTCAAGAGATATAGTATTAAAACACTTAAGTGTCTCTCTTGATCCTAGGTCCTGGCAGAGTTGTGCAGACTCAGGAGAGCTAAGCTTTGGAGGAATACGCAGATTTAAAGAGGAGTCCGTAATTTACTTTCTAATGATCATGATCTTTTCCTCAAAGAAGTTCATGAATTTATTACTGCTGAAGTGAAAGCCATCCTCACTTGGGGAATGCTGCTTTTTAGTTAGCTTTGCAACAGTATCAAAAATAAATTTTGGATTGTTCTTATTTTCCTCAATTAAGTTGGAAAAGTAGGATGATCGAGCAGCAGTGAGGGCTCTTCGATACTGCACGGTACTGTCTTTCCAAGCTAGTCGAAAGACTTCCAGTTTGGTGTGGCGCCATTTCCGTTCCAATTTTCTGGAAGCTTGCTTCAGAGCTCGGGTATTTTCTGTATACCAGGGAGCTAGTTTATTATGACAAATGTTTTTAGTTTTTAGAGGTGCAACTGCGTATTGTGGGTATTGTGCAAGGTTAAATTGAGTTCCTCAGTTAGGTGGCTAATTTTTGTCCTCTGACGTCCTTGGGTTGGCAGAAGGAGTCTGGAAGGGCATCAAGGAATCTTTGTGTTGTCTGAGAATTTATAGCACGACTTTTCATGCTCCTTGGTTGGGGTCTGAGCAGATTATTTGTTGCGATTGCAAACGTAATAAAATGGTGGTCCGATAGTCCAGGATTATGAGGAAAAACATTAAGATCTACAACATTTATTCCATGGGACAAAACTAGGTCCAGAGTATGACTGTGCAAGTGAGTAGGTCCAGAGACATGTTGGACAAAACCCACTGAGTCGATGATGGCTCCAAAAGCCTTTTGGAGTGGGTCTGTGGACTTTTCCATATGAATATTAAAATCACCAAAAATTAGAATATTATCTGCTATGACTACAAGGTTGATAGGAATTCAGGGAACTCAGTGAGGAACGCTGTATATGGCCCAGGAGGCCTGTAAACAGTAGCTATAAAAAGTGATTGAGTAGGCTGCATAGATTTCATGACTAGAAGCTCAAAAGACGAAAACGCAGTCATTTTTCTATTGTAAATGTTAGCAACACCTCAGCCTTTGCGGGATGCCCAGGGGATATGGTCACTAGTGTAACCAGGAGGAGAGGCCTCATGTAACACAGTAAATTCATCAGGCTTAAGCCATGTTTCAGTCAGGCTAATCACATCAAGATTATGATCAGTGATTAGTTCATTGACTATAACTGCCTTTGAAGTGAGGGATCTTACATTAAGTAGCCCTATGTTGAGATGTGAGGTATCACGATCTCTTTCAATAATGGCAGGAATGGAGGAGGTCTTTATCCTAGTGAGATTGCTAAGGCGAACACCGCCATGTTTAGTTTTGCCCAACCTAGGTCGAGGCACAGACTCAATGGGGATAGCTGAGCTGACTACACTGACTATGCTAGTGGCAGACTCCACTAAGCTGGCAGGTTGGCTAACAGCCTGCTGCCTGGCCTGCACCCTATTTCATTGTGGAGCTAGAGGAGTTAGAGCCCTGTCTATGTTGGTAGATAAGATGAGAGCACCCCTCCAGCTAGGATGGAGTCCGTCACTCCTCAGCAGGTCAGGCTTGGTCCTGTTTGTGGGTGAGTCCCAGAAAGAGCGCCAATTATCTACAAATTCTATCTTTTGGGAGGGGCAGAAAACAGTTTTCAACCAGTGATTGAGTTGTGAGACTCTGCTGTAGAGCTCATCACTCCCCCTAACTGGGAGAGGGCCAGAGACAATTACTCGATGCCGACACATCTTTCTAGCTGATTTACACGCTGAAGCTATGTTGCGCTTGGTGACCTCTGACTGTTTCATCCTAACATCGTTGGTGCCGACGTGGATAACAATATCTCTATACTCTCTACACTCGCCAGTTTTAGCTTTAGCCAGCACCATCTTCAGATTAGCCTTAACGTCGGTAGCCCTGCCCCCTGGTAAACAGTGTATTATCGCTATGAGTGATGACCACATGAGTGATGGTTGCTTATAGTGGGCCTCTGTACGCCTGTGTAGATATTCCATTACAAATCTGCCGTTTCCAGATACAATAGTCATTTACAACATTAACAATGTCTACACTGCATTTTTGATCAATTTGATGTTATTTTAAATGGACAAGAAATGTGCTTTTCTTACAAAAACAAGTACGTTTCTAAGTGACCCCAAACTTTTGAACGGTGGTGTATGTACAATAGGTTGACTCACTTTGTCTCTCCCTCTCCTTACCTACCCCTCGTTTCCCTTTGTGTAAGCAAACGGTCATGCTTTTGTTAGTCCACTAGGGACCTGTTTTCATTGTATCACATTAGTAATCGATAACCTATACCATGTGTGTTTATGTTTAATTGAATAGAGCATCAATTAAACATAGTTAGTTGATAAAATAAATAACAGTCATCAGATGAATGATTGTAATGTCATGACAGTAGGATAGTCTCGAATGGAGCTCATCCAGTTTATTCTCCAGTGATTGCACGTTGGATAATAGAACGGATGGTAGAGGCGGTTACCCACTCGCCGACGAATTCTCACAAAGCACCCTGATCTCCTCCCCCTGTATTTTCTTATTTTCTTCATGTGAATGACGGGGATTTGGGCCTTGTCTGGGGGCAAAATTATATCCTTTGCGTCCAACTCATTAAGTGGTAACAATTCATCACATTTCTGGTACTTCAACAAAAACAAACTGGGTACCAATGTTTGGGATGGTACATGTTTTAATAGATTTCAAAGCTGCAAAGGTGTACATATAGTGAAATGTAAATACCACAGTAAAATCAAATGCACTTGTGAACCTAGAACAATAATTGTATATGCAGTCACAATGTCAGCAGTCTGTAGCACTGACCTGGGAGCCACAACAACACACACTGCATTACACTTTATTACAGTATGTTAGTTGCCATGTCCTGTAATGGGCTGAGTTATTCAATGACAACATCTAAACATAGCAATGGCCACCCCTAGTAAAGCGATAACAAATGCCCTCCTCATACACCTCCCTTCAACACAACATCAGCCTTACCCCCTCCAATATTCAAGGCAAACCCCTGTGGGTTCATGTCAATTAAACATTCGATAGAGAACTGCCACTGTATTGGTGCAGTGGAACTCAGTGCTCTTATATAATAGCGGCAGCTTTGGCTTAATGGTGTCTGACAATGAGGCTGGAGTTTGGTCGGCCTGTCTATGGCAGGAAGCAGCACAGAGTGGTCCTCTGGCGGCAGGCCAGCACTGAGGAGCAGCTAAACCACCAGCCTGGAGGCAGAATTAAGGGAATTACTTGATGTGTGATTTTTGGCAGCATTTTCTCTCTGACGGAATAAAATACAAAGGAAAAGGGGATGAGCTGAGTACAAGAGCTCAGGTGCCTCTCCAATCGCTGTGGTTGAGTGAGGGGGGGTGAAGAAGGAAAAACATAGTCATTTTATTCAAAGCTAATTATCATATGCTTTTTAACAGACATTTTACAGTTGAAGTCGGAAGTTTACATACACCTTAGCCAAATACATTTAAACTCAGTTTTTCACAATTCCTGACATTTAATCTTAGTAAACATTCCCTGTCTTAGGTCAGTTAGGATCACCACTTTATTTTAAGAATGTGAAATGTCAGAATAATAGTACAGAGAATGATTTATTTCAGCTTTTATTTCTTTCATCACATTCCCAGTGGGTCAGAAGTTTACATACACTCAATTAGTATTTGGTAGCATTGCTTTTAAATTGTTTAACTTGGGTCAAACGTTTCAGGTAGATTTCCACAACCTTTCCACAATAAGTTGGGTGTATTTTGGCCCATTCCTCCTGACAGAGCTGGTGTAACTGAGTCAGGTTTGTAGCCCTCCTTAATCGCACACGCTTTTTCAGTTCTGCCCACAAATTTTCTATGGGATTGAGATCAGGGCTTTGTGATGGCCACTCCAATACCTTGACTTTGTTGTCCTTTAGCCATTTTGCCACAGCTTTGAAAGTATTCTTGGGGTCATTGTCCATTTGGAAGACCCATTTGCGCCCAAGCTTTAACTTCCTGACTGATGTCTTGAGATGTTGCTTCAATATATCCACATAATTTCCCTCCCTCATGATGCCATCTATTTTGTGAAGTGCACCAATCCCTCCTGCAGCAAAGCACCCCCACAGCATGATGCTGCCACCCCCGTGCTTCACGGTTGGGATGGTGTTCTTTGGCTTGCAAGCCTCACCCTTTTTCCTCCAAACATAACGATGGCCATTATGGCCAGACAGTTCTATTTTTGTTTCGTCAGACGAGAGGACATTTCGCCAAAAATTACAATCTTTGTCCTCATGTGCAATCGCAAACCGTAGTCTGGCTTTTTTATGTCAGTTTTCGAGCAGCGGCTTCTTCCTTGCTGAGCGGCCTTTCAGGTTATGTCGATATAGATCTCGTTTTACTGTGGAAATAGATACTTTTATACCCGTTTCCTCCAGCATCTTCACAAGGTCCTTTGCTGTTGTTCTGGGATTGTTTTGCACTTTTCGCACCAGAGTACATTCATCTCTAGGAGACAGAACGCGTCTCCTTCCTGAGCGGTATGATGGCTGTGTGGTCCCATGGTGTTAATACTTGCGTACTATTGTTTGTACAGATGAACGTGGTACCGTCAGGCGTTTGGAAATTGCTCCCAAGGATGAACCAGATTTGTGGAGGTCTAGAATTTTTTTCAGAGGGCTTGGCTCATTTCTTTTGATTTTCCCATGATGTCAAGCACAGAGGCACTGAGTTTGAAGGTAGGCCTTGAAATACATCCACAGGTACACCTCCGATTGACTAAAATTATGTCAATTAGCCTATCAGAAGCTTCTAAAGCCATGACATAATTTCTGGAATTTTCCAAGCTGTTTAAAGGCACAGTCAACTTAGTGTGTGTAAACTTCTGTCCCACTGGAATTGTGATACAGTGAATTTTAGTGAAATAATCTGTCTGTAAACAATTGTTGGAAAAATGACTTGTGTCATGCACAAAGTAGATGTCATAACCACTTTGAAGTTTGTGGAATTGTGAAATTAATGTAGGAGAGTATAACACATTAGATCTGGTAAAAGATAATACAAAAAATATCTCTGGGACCCACAGGATGACAAATAAGAGCAAGATTACTGAATGTAAGTACATTATTTACCTTCAGAGGTGAATGTATCAAACCAGTTGCCGTGATAACAGTTTTTTGTTGTTGTGTACTCTCCTCAAACAATAGCATGTTATGTTTTCACTGTAATAGCTACTGTAAATTGGACAGTGCAGTTAGCTTAACAATAATTGAAGCTTCCTGCCCATATAAGACATGTTTTCTGTCCTGGGAAATGTTCTTGTTACTTACAAGGTCATGCTAATCACATTAGCGCACATTAGCTCAACCGTCCTGGTGGAGGGACACCGATCCCGTAGAGGTTATTATTTTCAAATGGTGGTAAGAATATGCATATCCTTCCTTCAGGTCCTGAGCTACAGGCAGTTAGATTTGGGTATGTCATTTTAGGCAAAAATTGAAAAAAAGGTCTGATCCGTAAGAGGTCTTTAATAAACACCAAGCAAATTCTTACTGAAACAGTACTGTAAAATAAATGGTAACAATTTGTAAAATAAAGGGTAACACTGGTGGTTACTCATACTTATCTTTTATTTACAAAGTATTAACTAAGAATTCAACAAAAGTTGTTTCACTGAATCTCAAAGAAACCAAAATGTAATTCCTATACAATTATTAGGTAATTACTGCTTTAACTATGTAATTCCTACATAACTACCTGGCAGAGAGCTGTAAAACCAAGCGTTATTAAATAAAGCCTAACTAGGATTGCTCTTTAGAGAAGCAAAGCTAACAGTTTCTCCCATTTCTTTTTCTTTCTCCTTTTTGCCAGTCTAAATTACAGTGGGATGTGCCTTGCCTCTGACGCCCAATTCAGTGACTTCCTAGATGGGATGGGCCCTGCACAGTTTGTTGGGCGACAGACATTAGCCACAACATCATTGGGTGAGAGTTACTAAACACTGTGCTTGAGATAGCTCTGGAGCCAAACGAGGTCCCTTAAATTTGATTTGATTTGATTTATTTATTTAACCTTTATTTAACTGGACAGATATATTGTGCAGTAATGGACAGAAGGGGCCACACCTCACCACATGCTCAAAATATATATTGTTTGTCTTAAAGTAAAAAGATTTCTGTGGTTTCATGAGTTAGGAAATGCATTAAAATTATGTAATGTGTATGAACCATACAGCCAACATTCAATAGTAGTAAAGTTTGTGAGTGTGAGTGACTATAGTCATAGATATGTTTATAATTATCCAGGTGATGTTGAAATAGGCCTGCTGGAGCGAAATGGTGGTTTGGAGGTGGAGATTGTGCAGGCCAGAGGACTCACACAGAAACCTGGATCCAAAGGACCTCCAGGTGAGCAAGGAGCTGCAACCATCATCTAATCCCTTTAGCTCTCTGGGAGATGATATCCAATCAGTACTCAAAACAAACCATATATTGCTACAGTGGGGGAAGAAACAAAACAATTTTTGAGACACTGTAAACCTTGTTCCTCATGGTAGATTTCAAGATGTCAAAGTCTAATCTTTAATCTTGTAATCTGAAATGGGGGATGAAAAGCGTATCTGTGTGATCTGATTGCTTTGAGGTATTATGCGTTCCCTAGAGACACACAATGCAATAATACCTGTCTTCTCTTGTTGCCAGCGGCTTACATTAAAGTGTACCTACTTGAAAAGGGGATCTGTGTTGCAAAAAAGAAGACAAAGTCAGTTAGGAAATCCCTGGACCCTCTGTATAACCAAGTGCTGGTGTTCTCGGAGAGTCCACAGGCGAAAGTCGTTCAGGTAAGTTAAAACAGACTTTAGTCACCATTCACTCCATATACGTAGATGTTCATCAGTTTCATGTTCATAAGGGCACGCATTTGAAAACGTTTAAAAATGTTTTTAAAGAGAAAATGATCATGAGCATCCAGGTCCAGGTAGTTTTCCCCTTTTCCATCTGTTTTCTTCCACTTGGTGCCCAATGAACATGGCCCTGGCAGTCTCTACGATAATTACAACGGCAGTGACTGCGGCAATCAAAGATATCTCTGAATATTTACTCCTGTTGACGAAAACCTCAAATGCAGGACACCGGGCTAATGTTAACTAGTGTTGTTTTCTAATTATGTAGACTAGCCTATGAAGATGTAAAGACAACATCATGTAAAGTATATCTATAAGTGTAGAGTCATCTACCATCTACCATTACCAGTGGAACAAATTCCTTGCCCCAAAGGTGCAATCAGATGATGGAAAGTGCTCATTTGTACGATTGCTCCAGGAAGCCTGATATACAAGTCCACCTTCTTCCTGTTTACTTCTCACACACACACCTGTGGCCGTACAGACACACAAAATCGGTTTCTATTAGTATGGGATCAGGCTGGCCCACTCGGCTATGAGAACAAGCACAATGGAAGGACTGAAGGCATGCTGAGTTCCTTCCACCGACATACATTAGTGACTGTGCCAAAGAAAGAATAAAGTATAGTGACTGCCCTATTTTCATATTTTGATAGCCTTATCCATTTGAGCCAGGCTCTATATATCCCAAGTTTAGTTTCTCTTTTGAAGCCACAAAGGGGCTCTGCATGGATATGGCTAACTAAAGTCATGCCCTAGCAGTTAGAACAGAACAGAGAGGTTAATAGCCTTTTAAAACAGTCACTGTTTACTCGACAGCTTGTGAATAATCCCAGCAATGATTTGGTGTCCTATCACTGCATAATTAGATCTTTGCACCTCCCTCCTTATCATTCTGTTCAGACACATTTCTGCCTCTAGGAGACTTGGCATGGGAACACAGGGATAAACTGCCTGGTTTTCTGGTATTAGAGAGGAAAGGGGATGTTGAACATTCATCTGAAATAACATTTTCAGAGGAGAACATTTACTCCTTTCTGTCATAACAAGCATTAAAAGGCTTAAACAGAACCCAGCCCCTCTGCAAAATGTCCTCTGGAAACCTGAGGTTGAGGAGGAACCATATTTGTAATGGATGCCGAGGCAGGGAAACAATCTTTCATTCCAAAGATTGAGAGAAATTAGTAGAGGTGATTTGTCTACTGCAAAGGATCCCAGAGGAAATCAATTATGGTCATTGATTATTTTGTCCTGCAGTAAATAGCATCTCTGTTTGTCTCACTGACATTCCCATTTTATTTCTCCAACAGGTGATTGTTTGGGGAAACTACGGACGCATGGATCGTAAATGTTTCATGGGTGTCGCCCGCATCTTATTGGAGGAGCTGGATTTGACGAGCATGGTGATTGGCTGGTACAAGCTTTTCCCCACCTCGTCCATGGTGGACCCCACAATGGCACCGTTGATCCGGCACTCTTCCCAACTGTCCTTGGAGAGCACCGTGGGCCCATCCTTTGAGCGCTCTTAAGAACTTTGCTTACTGGCTCTTTTTGAACACACCCTTCCCTTTGTGTGCCACCCAAAAGAAATGCACTACCCCTTCAGAGGGACATATACTGACCGTAGTGTACTGCTCTGAGATGGTTAGTGACACTGGCCGTGCACTGTTTTTCAGAAGAAAACAGCAGATAAAGGGGGCACCATAGGTCTAGAAAGACTTTGAGAATAGGATTTCCTTGTTCTTACTCTTGACTTGGGCTGTTTTCTTTTTACATGGCCCCAGATAATATGTCAATGCGTGTCATGGGAGCAAGAGAGAGGTTTGCAAACCTCCTCTGGGGAGGTTTCATTCCTGTGTTCTGGTGGCAGCCATTGGGTCTGAAGCTGAAGGTTGCAACACAGAGGGGAATGTGCAATATCATGGTTATAATGTAGCTGGTACAGAAGCAAACAAGCCAACACAAGTTCTAGACATCTACCACCAAGGGAAGCAGATTATCTCTACAATAAAATAAGCCAAGGTGAGAATTCAAATTTAAATTGAGCTTAAGTGTTGTTTGAATAGATTTAAGATTGTCTTTGAAGCTTGGCTAATATTCTAACAGTTTCAACTGTGCCAATTTACCAGTAAGTGTCTTGACTTTGTGGCTTGTGCCATTGTTCAAAAGGATAATTTTGGAACGGAAACATCTGATTACAGCTCGTGACAGAGGCACTGAAGCTTCAGTTAGAGCTGCCCTTTTTTAAATTACAATCATCATTATGACACTGTCAAAGCAGGTAGTGATTAACACAACTCCACAAGTGAAGCTGTGAGGAAAGCTTGAAATATATTTTTTCATCATCAACAAAGGTCTGAGAGGAAATATGACAGATAATATAATTAAATCAAATGAATTTACAGAAAATTGTAGAGCTGTAGGGTAATGAAAATAACATGTATTTTATTTGGCCACTTTATTATAGATGTTTTTTTTAATGAATGTTAGTCTTGAGTGAGCCAAAGTGTGTTTTTTGATTTATTTGATTCATGTTCAAAGGGCAGAGATGCAGAACTTGGTAGCATAGTAAGGTTGTAGCAATAGGTGGTAGCATCTGCATGACAGAATACCGTATTAGCTTATCACAAAATAATAATAGTAAGCATGAGATATTACAAGGGAATGTGAAACAGCACAAGTTGGTTAAAACTAAATTGTACATTGATTGAGGAGCTAAACGACAAAACACACAGTGCCAACGAACAGTTAAAAGTGGTTCAACGTAGAATGGTCGGGAAATAAACAGAAGATTATGGCCAATGTTCTGGTCAGAGGGGATAGGATGGACACCCACGGCTTTTAACCATTCACTGGAACATTGTGTATTGTCCTTAACATGTAGCAGTTAAATTCAGATTTATGAAGATTATTGCAATTCTGACTTATGTGCTACTGTCGAAAACAGAATATCTGTATTAAATATTAAGAAACAAGTGTATTTGGTCCGTTTAAGTACTATACAGAACACCTGAATCTAGCTTGAATGAGCCTACATGTTGTGCATAATGTATTAAGTCAACATTTTTATGAAATGTAAAAAAACATATATATAATATGGAGACAACATTTTGAAAATGCTGAATTAACTTGAAGACTAAATTCAAGTCTTAAGATGAACATTAAATTGTAGGCACAGCATCAAAGTGGTAAAGATTAGAGCTCACTAGAGCAGGTAGCACTGGTACAGGAATATGTTACTAAGACTTAATGTTTTGAAACATGTATTTTTCCAACCAATATCTTCATTTTGTAAAGCAATAAGTAGCAGCACCCATCCACAACAATCCATAACAAACCTCCATGTTTTGTCCCTCGAAGTGTGATGTATAAGGCTAAAACTATAATTAAGCTAATACAACCTGTAAGTAATTTATATGCAATCCAGTGTAGACAATAAGTTTAGCACCTGTGTAAAGTATGTATGTACTGTATGTATGTATGCATGCATTTGTCAGTTCAAACATATGCATACACTTATACACGCATGCACGCACGCACGCACACACACACGCACGCACGCACGCACGCACGCACGCACGCACGCACGCACGCACGCACGCACACACACACACACACACACACACACACACACACACACACACACACACACACACACACGCATATGTGTGTGAGTGTATAAGTGTATGCATGTGTTTGAACTGACAAATGCTACATCATTAGGGTGGTACAATAGGACAAGATTAAACAGAGTTGGTGATAGTATGAGAATCAGTTTCACTCACAGTCTGACCAGAAAACTCATTTACCACATTGTAACAAGTTTACAATCAAAAAAGAAAACATTTGGATTGAACCTTTACTAGCCTGAACATGTTATGTAGAATAGACATGAAAAGAAAGATGCCATATTATTAAAGAATATTGGAAAAACTAGTTAAGGATTTAAAACATTTGTAAAAAGTGCATTGTACTGTACGATTGTATTTTGTAAATTTCACACATGAAAAAAAATATTTTGATCAAATGTATAGATCAAATCAATCTACTTATCTTAACTGGAATGTTTTTGTATTTGTTATTTCTTTGTGCCAAAGTATTTTCTTTTTATATGTAAAACAAACCTTTTGGAAAAAATCTATGCTTTCAAAAATAACTGATATTATTTAGTACCATGTAAACTGAAAGATACACATGGCATTAAATAATCTATCTCCATTTTAAAACTGATGGAAGGTTTTAGTTTGAGGAATAACCTTTATCAATTAAAGACAATACCTCCCAGGCTTCTGTTCCTTATACCATTACTTTCAAAATCAATTTAGAGTAGCTATATGAAAAATCAATCAAATCAAATAATATTGACATTGCATGGTTGTCCTTCACCTACTTTAGTACTTCAGTGTACCATTTTGGATTTCCAAAATGAAAGGAACATGGTTTATTTTAAAAATTGACCAACTGTGATATAATAAAAAATAAATGTTATGATTGAATGAAACACATTGGTATTGTAGGAAATGTTTGAAGAATGCTCAAAATATTAACCATGTAATTACTTACAAGTGCAACCCGATTTCAAATTTAACTTGTGGTTGTTTCATATATCTCAGCCTTAGAGGTATGATATCGCCTATCCAACAGTTTAATTCATGGGTCTGATGCAGTGGTGTGTGACTTTGAGTTTGTTTTAATGAGATGTTTCAATATGGTTAAATGGTGGAGAATGTCAAAAACACCAAAATATGCTGTCATCAGAATCCCTATCCCTTTTCTTTTACTCGTATCTGTCATGCACATCTAAATTCATTACCATCAATTGTGATGCAAGTAGAGGCCTTAAAAACACAAGAATCATACCAGATGACTTAACAATCCTAAAATGTAATTCAAGGAGCAAAAAAAGTGTGAAAATGTGAACAGTTTTTTTTTCTTCTCCCATGTCTCAACTTATTTTGAATTCAATTTTGTCCAATGCTTATTTTTTCACAGTTTCTTTTGCCCCATGTTGGCGTCTCTGTTGCTATGCGGGTTTGGGTATTTAAAAGAGGAAAGCACTGTTTTATGTTCATAAAATACATGGGTGTGTTTCAACTAGACCCAGAGCATATCATTTTCTTGTGCAGAGGTGTGGGATGAAATGGGGAGCAAGCACGTCCTTTCTGATGCTGTTAAGCATGTGGATCCTTGGTTTATTCACAATAATTTATAACATGAATATTTGAAATTCTTTCAAACTAATTGTTGAGTAATGCACAATTTGGTGAATTATTATTCTATTCCAACTGTCAATAAAATCGTTTAGTCCTATTTGTAACAACATGTTGTGAACATTGCTGTGTGTATCTTTGACAGACAACATGAAATCAACAGATTATGGTAAGCAATAAAATCTATACCGATACAGTAATGTTAATTATTTATGAATGGATTATGTAAACAATGCAACCTAGCCTAAAGTCATATTTTCTGCATTTTCAGTGTCTTGGCCGTGGAATAAAGTTACCTACAGCATTTGTAGACTGTATAGGGCACTCCATGGCGGTCATAGACAGAGCACAGCCTGGTTGTTGGTTGTCCTTTGCAGAGTGCACATTACTCTGTGTCATGGTTTTAAAAAATGAATTCCATGTGGCTGCACATGTCATCCCAGTATTGTATCTCAGCCCCTCTTCAGGTGTGCCAACTTTTCTTTAAACAAAAAATATCCTTTTGTCAGCAAGACACATCAATTATTTCAGGCTACAAGAGTGTAAACCCAAAGACAATTGCTGAATGTCATTACACTTTTTGAGCTATTACATACAGTAAATCAAATGCCGCGAGTGCACAGTGCAGTTTGGATGCTGGAATTACTTTGGAGTAACTTACTTTTTGAATTGATTTGTTTGAATTGTTTGAATAGACCTCCGAAGGTCACGGTATAATTCGGCCTCTCGTCCTTTTTCGTGTGAATGTCAACACAACAGACTTCTGCTTGTGTCTGGCAGCCTCTGGGCTCTCCCTCTCTTTTATGATCTGCTTCAACTTCCTCTGATTAGATTAGTGTGTAGTACAGTAAGGTCACACTCATCCACACACCTGACTATACACACCTCATATAGAGTACCAGTCAAAAGTTTGGACACACCTACTCATTCAAGGGTTTTTCTTTATTTGTTCTATTTTCTATATTGTTGAATAATGGTGAAGAAATCAAAACTACGAAATAACACATATGAAATCATGTAGTAACCAAAAAAGTGTTTAACAAATCAAAATGTATTTCATATTTTAGATCTTCAAAGTAGCGTCCTCTTTATGACAGCTTTGCACACGCTTGGCATTCTCTCAACCAGCTTCACCTGGAATGCTTTTCAAACAGTCTTGAAGGAGTTCCCATATATGCTGAGCATTTGTTGGTTGCTTTTCCTTCACTCTGCGGTCCAACTCATCCCAAACCATCTAAATTGGGTTGAGATCAGGTGATTGTTGAGGCCAGGTCATCTGATGCAGCTCTCCGTCACTCATATTCTTGGTCAAATAGCCCTTGCACAGCCTGGAGGTGTGTTGGGTCATTGTCCTGTTGAAAAACAAATGACAGTCCCACTAAGCGCAAACCAGATGGGATGGCGTATCGCTGCAGAATGCTGTGGTAGCCATGCTGGTTAAGTGTGCCTGGAATTCAAAATAAATCACCGACAGTGTCACCAGCAAAGCATCCCCACACCATCACACCTCCTCCTCCATGCTGCACGGTGGGAACCAAACATAAGGAGATAATCCGTTCACCTACTCTGCATCTCACAAAGACATGCCGGTTGGAACCCAAACCCTAAAATTTGGACTCATCAGACCAAAGGACAGATTTCCACCGGTCTAATGTCCATTGCTCGTGTTTCTTGGCCTAAGAAGGTCTCTTCTTTTTGGTGTACTTTAGTAGTGGTTTCTTTGCAGCAATTTGACCATGAAGGCCTGATTCATGCAGTCTCCTCTGCACAGTTGATGTTGAGATGTGTCTGTTGCTTGAACTCTGTGAAGCATTTATTTGGGCTGCAATTTCTGAGGCTGGTAACTCTAACGAACTTATCCTCTGCAGCAGAGGTAAATCTGGGTCTTCCGTTCTTGTGGCAGTCCTCATGAGAGCCAGTTTCATCATAGTGCTTGATGATTTTTGCGACTGCACTTGACAAAATATTAGTTCTTGAAATTTTCCGGATTGACTGACCTTCATGCCTTAAAGTAATGATGGACTATCATTTGTCTTTGCTTATTTGAGCTGTCCTTGCCATAATATGGACAAATAGGGCTATCTTCAGTATACCACCCCTATCTTGTCACAACAAAACTGATTGCCTCAAACACATTTAGGAAAAACATTTCACAAGGCATACCTGTTAATTGAAATGCATTCCAGGTGACCTCATGAAGTTGGTTGAGAGAATGCCAAGAGTGTGCAAAGCTGTCATCAAGGCAAAGGGTGGCTATTGGAACAATCTCAAATATAAAATATACCAAAATACACTTTTTTGGTTACTACTTGATTCCATATGTGTTATTTCATAGTTTTGATGTCTTCACTATTATTCTACAATGTAGAAAATAGTAAAAATGAAGTTCAACCCTTGGAATGAGTAGGCATGTCCAAACTTTTGACTGGTACTGTATGTACATAGAGACATGCACCCACCCACGCACACACACACACACACACACACACACACACACACACACACACACACACACACACACACACACACACACACACACACACACACACACACACACACACACACACACACACACACACACACACACACACACACACACACACACACACAATTCTTACATAAAGGGGCTTTTGGCTCACAACCAAAGACCAGTCACCCACAAATCAAAGATGATCAAAGAGAGGAAAATCAACATTTCCCCACCAAATACATATTTCCAATAACAGAAAAATATTTTCATTATAAATACAGCTGTTTGGGGGAAATATAATACAGTCAAGAACAAACAAATAAATAACCTGTATCACTGTATACAAATCTGGAAATGTACAAATTGACTTTCGGTAAGAAGACTTACATGCTTTAATTTTGAAATAAATGTTCACGTTAATCAACTGTCCCTGTCAATATAAAGATGTGAGCTGTTTCTTGAATGTCATATTTCAATCATGGAATGAAAAAACCACACTGATTGCTGATAGCTTATTGTACGTTCCAGTAACATGATCTTATAGTGTTTTAAATGTTTAGCATATCATGTTCAGCATACTCAAGATTTCCTCCCTTATCTAATAGAGCATCGTTAGGCTCTATTTAAAACCAGCTTCTAGCATAAATGGTAATCGAAACTCAGGAACTGCAACCACCACTGTTAGCTTGTGGAACACCACAAGTGTCCTTTACTCGTTTCCAATAAAGATGTAGGATCTTAATTTGATCACCATGTTGCAGGAGCACTTTCATGCAATGCAGGAATTTTTTTACTTGTAGCGTATTTAAGGATTAAAAAGGCTTCTGAAGTTTGTAATTTCCACTTTGAAATTTCAGACTTGACTTTCCCTTGATTTTTCTACTCATGTTCAATGGCTATCATTGTTGCATGATGAAGAACTGTATCCATTTGCCAATGGCTTGCATAGTTAACATTTTGCAAAGGATTATTTGTGTACAAACAAATGTACATGTACGAACAAATGTACATGTGAAAATCCATGTGAAACCCCGGAAAACCATATCTTACTCATGTAAACAAAACATCCACGTGACATTTTTCAGATGTGTTCAAGCGTGTGTTCTAGTGGTGTCAGCTGTTTGTTCACCTGCACCCGCCCGCATTTGCTAATAAACCTCCGCAACCACCCAACTATATGTGACGAAGTGAAAATCTGACCGCACCTGACTCTAACCAGGAAATATTGAAAATGCGCTGTAGGCTACAGTCAGAGACGGCAGAACGATTTTTTGACTATTTGTTAGTCAACTTGTCTGTAACTAGATACATGCAGCATCTCTCCTGTTATAATATGTTGCCTTAGAAGACAAAATTAACCTTTGTGGATCAGAATTATAAGGGCACAAGGCGAGTTCCAGATGCAGACACAGCAGGCAGATGGTTAGAGTCTTTGTTGTTTATTTCATTCAAAAGGAGTAGGTAAGGGAATGGCCGTGGACAGGCAAAAGGTAAAAAACAGATTCTGAGTCCAAGAGGTAAAGAGTGGAAGACAGGCTCGATGTCAGGGCAGGCAGAAGGGTCAGGGCGGCAGGTACAAAGTCCAGAAAAAACAGGCAAGGGTCAAAACCGGGAAGACTATAAAAAGAGAATGGAGAACAGGAGCACAGGAAAAACACGCTGGTTGACTTGAAAACATACAAGACACACTGGCACAGAGAGACAGGAAACACAGGGATAAATACACAAGGGAAAATAAGCGACACCTGGAGGAGGTGGAGACAATCACAAGAACAGGTGAAACAGATCAGGGCGTGACAGTACCCCCCCCCCCCCCCCATCCCGGAAACGGGGACATCACCTAGACGTCCTACCTGGGCGCATACCTGGCTGACCAGGGTGTTGGCGGTGAAAATAGGCAATGAGGGCCGGGTCCAGGATGTCTTTAGCAGGAACCCAGCACCTCTCCTCCGGACCATAACCCTCCCAGCCAACCAGGTACTGGAAACCCCTGCCCCGTGGTCGAACCCTCAGGAGGCGTCTCACCTTATACGCCGGCTGGCCATCGATGACCCGGGGGGAGGGATGGGCCTAGAAACGGATGTCAGAGGGCTGTGAGACAAGGGCTTAATCCTGGACACATGAAAAGTAGGGTGAACACGGAGGGTACGGGGCAACAGCAGATGGACAGCAGTGGGATTAATGACTCTAGAAATGAGGAAAGGACCGATGAAACGGGGGGAAAGTTTATGGGATTCTACCAGTAGGGGTAGGTCCTGAGTGGATAACCATACCCTCTGCCCGACAGTGAGGAGCCACTGCTTGTCGACGACACCTGGAGGTTGTCTTGAGAAGAGCCGCCGGATCTCTTTTCCAGGTATGCCGACAGCGACGGACGAACATCTAGGCTGAAGGTGGGTTGACCTCCGCTTCTTGCTCTGGGAAGAGCGGGGGCTGATATCCCATGGAGCATTCGAAGGGGGATAGTCCAGTAGCCGAGCAGGGGAGAGTGTTCCTGGCATATTCCACCCAGACCAGTTGCGGACTCCAGGTGGTGGGGTCACTGGCAACAAGACACTGGAGTGCCATATCCATATCTTGATCAGCTCGCACCGACTGGCCGTTGGACTGGGGATAAAACACGGAGGACAGGCTGGCCGATGACCCGATAAGGGTGCAGAACGCCTTCCAGAATCGAGACGAAAATTGAGGACCCCGATCTGAGACAATGTCGACCTGGAGTCCATGGATTCGGAAGACGTGCTGCACCATGAGCTGGGCCGTCTCCTTGGCGGAAGGTAATTTAGGAAGAGGGATGAAATGGGCGGCCTTGGAGAACCTGTCAAACACTGTCAGGATGGTGGTGTTGCCATCTGACGGAGGAAGCCCAGTGACAAAATCCAGGGAAATATGGAACCAGGGGCGATGAGGAACAGGAAATGTGCTGAAGGTGACCAGACGGAGCTTACTGCAGAGTCTTTCTTTGAGCAAATACCATGCATGCGGTGACGAAGGCTGAGACATCAGGAGCCATGGTGGGCCACCAGCAGCGCGGTCGAAGGAAAGCCAGGGTATGACGAGAACCAGGATGACAGGTAAGCCTGGAGGAGTGAGCCCATTTCAGGACTTGGGACCGGACTGAATCAGGAACGAACATCCGGTTAGCCGGACCTTCCCCAGGGTCCAGCTGGGAACGTTGTGCTTTGCGAACCAGAGCCTCAATATCCCAGACAAACACAGCCGCCAAACATGAGGCAGGGAGGATTGTGTCTGATTCCAAGGGTGTGGCAGCAGAACTGTACCAGTGGAAAAGGGTGTCGGGATTCACATTTTTGGACCCTGGGTGGTAGGAGAAGGTGAAATTAAACCTAATGAATAACAGAGCCCACCGGGCCTGCCTAGAGTTAAAACTTCATCGGGACAGGGGGCAGCATTTCGAACAAATTGCGTGCCCAAAAGGAATTTCCTCCTACTCTGCCCCAGAAGGTAATACATGCATATTATTATTGCTATTGTATAGAAAACACTCTGAAGTTTCTAAAACTGTTTGAATTATGTCTGTAAGTATAACAGAACTCATTTGGCAGACAAAAACCTGAGAAGATATCCAAACAGGAAGTGAGAACTCGATTTTCAAAACAGTGCCAAATGATACCCCTTATAGTTATGGATGAGAAAACACTTCCTAGGGCTTCCACTAGATGTCACCGTCTTTAGATTTTGGTTATATGATGTTACTATAAAGGAGGGGCTCATAGGAGCTATTTTACTGAGTGGTCTTCAGAAATTCTCAGTGTCATTTTGCGCGCGAGCGAAAGAGAGTGCTCTCGTTCCAATGCTCTTTCTTCAGACAATGAAATTCTCCGGTTGGATCCTTATTGATGATTAATGTTAAAACTTCTTATGGCTGCAAGCCCAACGTCGGTACACTTATGACAACAGCCAGCTCAAGTGCAGGGCGCGAAATTCAAAATATATATTTTTTAAATATTTAACTTTCACACATTAACAAGTCCAATACAGCATATGAAAGGTACACATCTTGTGAATCCAGCCAACATGTCCGATTTTTAAAATGTTTTACAGCGAAAACACCACATATATTTATGTTAGCTCACCACCAAATACAAAAAAGGACAGACATTTTTCACAGCACAGGTAGGATGCACAAAGCCAACCTAACTAACCAAGAACCAACCAAACTAACCAACAAACAACTTCATCAGATGACAGTCTTATAACATGTTATTCAATAAATCTATGTTTTGTTCGAAAAATTTGCATATTTCAGGTATAAATCATAGTTTACATTGCAGCTACAATCAGAAATTGCACCGAAAGCAGACAGAATAATTAGACACCAACGCCAAATACCTAAATACTCATCATAAAACATTTCTGAAAAATACATAGTGTACAGCAATTGAAAGACAGGCATCTTGTGATTCCAGACAATATTTCCGATTTATCAAGTGTTTTACAGCGAAAACACAATATAGCGTTATATTCGCTTACCACAATAGCCAAAAACACAAGCAATTTCCCAGTAGCAAAAGTAAGCGATCGTAACAAACAAGCAAAAGATATATAATTTTTGACTAACCTTGATTTTCTTCCTCAGATGACAGTCCTATAACATCAGGTTATACATACACTTATGTTTTGTTCGAAAATGTGGATATTTAGAGCTGAAATCAATGGTTACACATTGTGCTAACTTAGCTACTTTTTCCACTACGTCCGGATTTTTCCTGACACTTTTTCTGACACACATATTCTGACCAAATAGCTATTCATAAACATAACTAAAAAATACATGTTGTATAGGAAATGATAGATCCATTAGTTCTTAATGAAATCGCAGTGTTAGAATTCTAAAAATAACTTCATTACGATATGCAGCTTCGGTATAGCTAGAGTACCCAAACGTTGGGCGCCCACGACTAGTTCACATGTACGACAGATATATGAAATAGCATCATAAAATGTTTCTTACTTTTGCTGATCTTTCATCAGAATGTTGGACAAGGTGTCCTCTGTCCTGAACAATCGTTGTTTGGATTTAGAACGGCAACTTTCCCTCTTGATTTAGCACGCACACTAGCCAAGTGGCACGGATCTCTCCATCGTCAACAAAGTCAGAGAACGGAACACGGCAAAACTCCCGAAAAAAATTCAATAATCTGATTAAACTATATTGAAAAAACATACTTTACGATGATATGGTCACATGTATCAAATAAAATCAAAGCCGGAGATAGTAGTCGTCCATAACGGCAGCTAAACAGAAGGCAATCCCACTGTCCACCTCGCACTCCCCAGAGTACCGGAAATGAGGGACACGTCATACAAAGAGCTTGTATTCAACTTCAGACCAAGATAAACACTAAATTTCTTCTCTCACAGCCTCTTGACATCCAGGGGAAGGTCTATGAAGTGCACGTAGACTCTTACGTATCATGCCCATGTATAGGCAGGAAGTAGAACAGAGCATCGATTTCAGACTTTCCACTTCCTGGTCAGGAAGTTTGTGCCAAATGAGTTCTGTTTGACTCACAGATATAATTCAAACGGTTTTAGAAACTAGAGAGTGTTTTCTATTCAATAGTAATAATAATATGCATATTGTACGAGCAATAATTGAGTACGAGGCCGTTTGAAATGGGCACCTTAAATCAGAGCTACTCAATACTGCCCCTGCAGCCATAAAAAGTTAAACACATACTAAATATGGATTGCATACATCATTTGACTTGTTTCTGCGACCTGCAACGGACCTTTTTGAGTTTTTGTCTGGAGGGATTGCTCGTGGGTCATGAAAATGGATTACTGGGCTGAACATGCTAACAACAAGTGGCTAAATGATGGGCTTTATGGAACTTTATGGAACAAATCAGTCATTTATTGTCGAACTGGGAATCCTGGGAGTGCCTTCTGATGAAGTTATTCGAAGGTAAGTGCATATTTATAGTGTTTTTGTAGCTTCTGTTGACGCCAAAATGGCGACTATTTCTTTGGCTGGATTGTGCTCTGAGCGCCGTTCTCAGATTATTCTTTTTCCGTAAAGTTTATTTTGAAATCTGACACAGCGGTTGCATAGAGGATAAGTTTATCTTTAATTCTGTGAATAACACTTGCGTCTTTTATCAATGTTTATTATGAGTATTTCTGCAAAATCACCGGATGTTTTGGAATCAAAACATTACTGCACGTAACGCGCCAATGTAAACTGAGATTATTTATATATATATATATATATATATATATATATATATATATATATATATATACATGATGTCATATGACTCATCTGATGAAGACGTTCAAAGGTTAGTGATTCATTTTATCTCTATTTGTGGGTTTTGTGAATGCTATCTTTGCTGTGAAAAAATGTCTGTGCTTTTTTGGATTTGGTGGTGAGGTAACATAAATATATGTTGTCTTTTTGCTGTAAAACATTTAAAAAATCGGAAATGTTGGCTGGATTCACAAGATGTTTATCTTTCATTTGCTGTTTTGGACTTGTTAATGTGTGAAAGTTAAATATTTCCAAAAAATATTTTTGAATTTCCCGCGCTGCCTTTTCAGTGGAATGTGGGGGGGTTCCGCTAGCGGAACGTCTGTCCTAGACAGGTTAATTAAGGCACTTGGTTGTGCGGAGATATTCCAAATTCTTGTGGTCAGTCCAAACCAAAAATGGATGGTCCGCCCCTTCTAGCCAATGCCTCCACTCCTCCAGGGCCATATTTCCTGCTAGGAGTTCTTGAGAAAATGTGACATGAATGCACAGGGATGAAGCTTTTGGTCCTGGACGGATCGCTGAGAAAGAACGGCTCCTACTCCCACGTCAGAAGCGTCAAACTCCACCACAAACTGACGGGTCAGATCCGGATGGATGAGAATGGTGGCAGGGCTGAATCGTTGCTACAAATCCACAAAAGCCTTGTTTGCTGCTGGGGACCATGTGAACAGTACTGTGGGAGAGGTGAGTGCAGAGAGGGGAGCAGCCAGGTTGCTGTAGCCCCCTAATGAAACGGCGGTAAAAACTAGAAAACCCCAGAAACCGCTGTAGCTGCACCCTATACGTGGGTTGGAACCAATCCACCATGCTCTCCCTTTTTCCGGATCCATCTGAACATTCCCTTTAGAGATGATTTTGGGGTGGCAGGTAGCCTAGTGGTTAGAGCTTTGGACTAATAACTGGAAGGTTGCAAGATCGAATCCCCAAGCTGACAAGGTAAATATCTGTTGTTCCGCCCCTGAACAAGGCAGTCAACCCTCTGTTCCTAGGCTGTCACTGAAAATAAGAATTTGTTCTTTACTGATTTGCCTAGTTAAATAAAGGTTCATTTAAAAAAAAATGATGTATCCCGGAAAAGTGATTGTGGAGCGGTGGAACTTGCTCTTCTCCGCTTTAAAACTTCTTAGCGATGACAAAAATGACATACCCAAATCTATCTGCTTGTAGCTCAGGCCCCGAAGCAAGGATATGAATAATGTTGGTACCATTTCAAAGGAAGAACATTGAGGTATGTGAATTGAATGTGGGAGAATATAACACAATATCTCTGGTAGAAGAAAATACAAAGAAAAAAACAACCTAAATACGAATGTGATTTGACTGGTTGAAACAACATTTAGGGTTTTCACAGACTCCTTTCCTTGCAAATTGAATGAGTGGAAATACAAAATTGCTCGTGCATGCTATATGGACCTTTTCAGGATATAAAAAAAGATTTCATCTAACAAAACAACACTTCATGTTATCTCTGGGACCCTTCAGATGTTAAATCAGAGCAATATTTCAGAATGTAAGTACACATTTCACCTTCAGAGGTGAATTTATCAAACCTAACGCGGTGGAAAAAGTGTTTTGTTGTTAGGAGCTCTCCTCAAACAATAGCATAGCATTTTTTGGGCAGTAATAGCTACTGTAAATTGGACAGTGCAGTTATATTAACAAGAATGTAAGCTTTCAGCCGATATAAGACACTTATATGTACCGACATTTGTTGTTTCTCTAAAATCTGCGATGGTGACAAAAGGCGCCGCATGATTTACAACTGTCCCATTGACGCCTATCCCTAAGAAGTTTTTAACTTCGTTGGGGTAGGTTGGCAGTATTTTCACGTCCGGTTATAAAGCGTGCCCAGAGTAAACTGCCTGCTACTCAGGCCCAGAGACTAGGATATGCATATTATTAGTATATTTGGATAGAAAACACTCTGAAGTTTCTAAAACTGTTTGAATGATGTCTGTGAGTATATTAGAACTCATATGGCAGGCAAAAACCTGAGAAGAATCCAACCAGGAAGTGGCAAATCTGAGGTTTGTAGTTTTTCAAGTGATTGCCTATCCAATATACAGTGTAAATGGAGTCAGATTGCACTTCGTAATGCTTCCACTAGCATTAAAACGTTTTTAAAAAGAATAGAAAACAAAAGTGATAACTGGCTCAGGCCACAGTGTACTGTGCATTAGTTTGGTCCGCTAGAAAGTGTCATGTCCCATTTCAATCTTCAGGCCACTGCTTATATTGACAGTCTTTAGAACGTTGTTTCAGGCTTCTATTGTGAAAGGGGAGCGAATAAGAGCTATTTGAACCAGTGGTCTGGCTGAAAGCCTTGAGTTTAGTCATGTGCGCAGCTGTGCTCCGTTCCCTTTCATTTATAAAGACAAAGGAATTGTCCGGTTGGAATATTATTGATGATTTATGATAAAAACATCCTAAAGATTGATTCTATACATCGTTTGACATGTTTCTACAACCTGTAATGGAACTTTTTAGATTTTCTGTCTGGACTTAAAGCCCGCGCCTTGTGTATTTGGAATACTGGACTAAACGCATGAACAAAAAGGAGGTATTTGGACATAAAGATGAACTTTATCGAACAAAACACACATTTATTGTCTAACATGGAGTCCTGGGAGTACCATCCGGTGAAGATCATTTCTGTCTATTGTGACACCTCTCCTTGGTTGGAAAATGGCTGTATGGTTTTCTGTGGCTAGGCGCTGATCTAACATAATCGCATGGTGTGCTTTTGCCGTAAAGCCTTTTTGAAATCAGACACTGTGGCTGGATTAACAAGAAGTTTATCTTTAAAATGGTGTATAATACTTGTATGTTTGAGGAATTTTAATTATGAAATTTCTGTTGTTTGATTTTGGCGCCCTGCACATTCACCGGATGTTGGTCAGGTGGAACGCTACAGTCCCACTGGTGCCAGACAGGTTAACAAACAACTGGTTCTCCAGAAGGCACTGAAGAACTTGTCGCACAAGGAGAATGTGTTCCTGGGCAGAACGGGAGAAAACCAGGATGTCATCAAGGTATGCAAAAACAAACCAATGCAACATGTCGCGGAGCACATCGTTAACCTGTTGGGGATGGGGGCGCTGTTTAGACTATTTATGCTAATTTGGCTAATTTTTTAAACGGCTTCCCACAAAATCCTTGATCGTACAATATGCATATTATTATTATTATTGGATAGAAAACAGTCTATAGTTTCTATAGGAGTTGAAATTTTGTCTCTAAGTGGAACAGAGCCCATTCTACAGCAATTTCCCTGACATGGAGTCAGATTTGAGAAATGTTGGCCACTCTTCTGAAGTCAGTTAAAAGGGCACTGTCGTTGCTATGACTATACGGACACTTCTTACGTCTTCCCCTGGATGCCTTTACGTGATGACGATTCCAACGGGGTCGATTGCGCGTTCACAGGCCCTACAAATGAAAAAACCCTGAAGCTAGTCATTCTTTGGGAGCTGCGTCATGAGCCTAGAGGACACCGGCGCGCACCTGTTCCAAGCGTTAGTTTAGCCTGTTATATTTCTCCGGTCATCTTTTCACTCGTTATAGGAGGTAAAAACATCATAAGGTAGTTAATTTAAAGCGTTTTATAGCAATTTATATCCGTTTAGTGCGATTTTGGGACATTTATTTTTGCAACGATGTGAAAAGTTGGGCACGCTTTTCAGTTCATCCCGAACGCAGTTGACATTTCCACATGGCAAGAGGACAGCTTTCCACCAAAAGACGATTTCTCCCAAGAAAGGATCCTTTGCCCAAGATACTGATGGAAGAACAGCTCAAGGTAGGACATTTTTATTATGATAAATCGTGTTTCTGTCGAAACATTTTAGTGGCTTAGGACGCCATGTTTTTTGACGTAGCTTCGCTTGGCGCAAACTGTATTGAAAAGTAAGGATAAATTAAAAAATGTAATTCCGCAATTGTATTAAGAATTAAATTGTCTATCAATCCCTGTCCACCCTATATTTTTTAGTCACGTTTATGAGTATTTATGTATAAGAGTAGATCACTGTCTAAGTGCCGCAAGGACTTTTTCTTTACCAGCTTGTCTACATTTCACATTGTCTAACCATGATTTTGGTGGCTAAATATAAACATTTTCGATCAAACTGTATATGCATGTTGTAATGTGATGTTACAGGAGTGTCATCGGAAGAATTCTGAGAAGGTTAGTGAAAAAATTAATATCTTTTGGCGATGTTGACTTTTATCGCTCACTTTGGCTAGAATCAATGCTGGGCTGCTAATTGCTATGTGCTAAGCTAATATAACGATTTATTGTGTTTTCGCTGTAAGACACTTAGAAAATCTGAAATATTGTCTGTATTCACAGGATCTGTGTCTTTCGATTCGTGTATGCTGTGTATTTTTACGAAATGTTTGATGATTAGTAGTTAGGTAAACACGTTGCTCATTGTAATTATTCTAGTCCATTTGTGATGGTGGGTGCAATTGTAAACTATGCCATCTACCTGAAATATGCACTTTTTTCTAACAAAACCTATCCCATACCATAAATATGTTATCAGACTGTCATCTAATGAGTTTTTTTGTTGGTTAGGGGCTATAAATATCTTAGTTTAGCCGAATTGGTGATGGCTACTGGTGTTGGTGGACAAATAAAAGATGGTGGATTATGCTAATGTGTTTTTAGGTAATAGATGTACATCTTTACATATTGTGTCTTCCCTGTAAAACATTTTAAAAATCGGAAATGTTGACTGGATTCACAAGATCTGTGTCTTTCATTAGCTGTATTGGACTTTAATGTGTGAAAGTTAAATATTTTAAAAAAATATTTTTTTTGAATTTCGCGGCACTGGTTTTTCAGTGGGGGGGGGGGGGTGTGCCGCTAGCGCCACGCTGATCCTAGACAGGTTAACCAGAGCCTGGAAGACAGTAGGAGCGTTAGTAAGTCCAAACGGCATGACCAGGTATTCATAGTGTCCACTTGCTGTATTGAAATTAGTCTTCCACTCGTCTCTTTCGCTAATCCGAACAAGGTGGTAGGCATTCCAGAGATCCAGTTTAGAAAAAATGGTTACCCACTGGAGATGTTCGAAAGCCGAGGAGAGGAATGGTAGCGGGTACCGGTTCTTGACTGTGATGTCATTGAGACCCCGGTAGTCAATACATGGATGCAGGGTCTTGTCTTTCTTTCCCACAAAGAAGAACCCTGCGCCAGCAGGAGAGGCCGAAGGGCGAACGCTTCCAGCCTCCAGAGAGTTATCAATGTACTCTTCCATGGCCTTGGTCTCAGGGCCAGACAGGGAATAAATCCGGCCTCGAGGCGGTGTGGTGCACAGGAGGAGGTCAATCTCACAATCGTAATGACGATGTGGAGGAAGAGAGGTAGTACGAGCCTTACTAAAAACCTCCCGGAGATGATACTCTGTGGGAACGGCAGAGAGATCCGAGGCCGAACTTAATCCAGCAGGCAGACGTTTAGTGGAAGGCTGCACCACGTTTAGGCAGTGTGAGTGACAGAACGGACTCCAAACCAGGATTGAACCCGTGGTCCAATCAATACTGGGATTGTGCTTCTGGAGCCAAGAAAATCCCAAAACAACAGGGATGTGAGGAGACTCAAAGAGAAGCAGCTGTATTGACTCATTGCCAGAAATCCGCAGTCATGGGAACTGTGCGGTGCGTGACTGCCAATGGAATGGCCGTCCAGTGCTCTGGCATCCATGGGAACGGAAAGGGGTTGAGTGGGAATACCTAGTTCAGATACCAGGGTAGCGTCCATGAAACTCTCATAAGCCCCACAGTCAAAGTGCACCTGAAAAGACTTTGACTGGTCTCCCCACAGCAGAATAACAGCAAAAGGGTATGGGTAATAGAAATTAGGGAGTTCCCAGTCTGACTCACCAGAGTACTTGTACCTACTAATGATCTAGGTCTCCTCACTGGACAGGTAGCAATGAAATGCCCCGCAGCACCGCAATACAGACAACTGTTGGAGCTTAGCCTATGTGAACGTGAACATTCCCTAGGCAATAATCTAGCTATTCCCAGTTGTATAGGTTCTGGTGTATCCGATTCGCCCGTCATCGATGATTCTCGACGGAGCTCGGGTGGCTTCGGATCCTCTTGGAAAACATCCTCGGAGACTTCTGTGTTCCCTCGGAGGTGAGCGAGCCACTGCGGATGAACGAGTGTGCCCGAGACCAGACGTCCTCTCACTCCTGCGTTCCCTTAGGCGTCAATCAATTCTAATGGTGAGGGCGATGAACGAGTCAAGGTCCACTGGTAGTTCCCGAGCAGCTAACTCATCTTTTACCACCTCAGATAATCCGCGAAGAAAAGTATCGAAAAGAGACTCCGGATTCCAGGCACTCTTGGCGGCCAATGTGCGAAAATCAACTGCGTAGTCTGCCACACTATGGGAGTTTTGACGTAATTCCAGAAGTTTACTGGCTGCCTCTCTCCTGGATACCGGAGAATCAAATACCTTCTTCACTTATGTCATGAAATCTTCCAGATGACAACAAATGGCGGATTGTTGCTCCCTAACTGCCGTAGCCCAGGAGAGCGCCCTTCCCGACATTAGCGTTATAACATAGATCAGTTAGATCGGTCTGAAGGAAACGAAGATGGCTGTAGCTCAAAAATAAGAGAGCACTGAGAAAAAAAACCCTGGCAGGTACCAGGATCCCCAGAATATTGCTCCGGAGGAGGTAATAGGTTCTCGGGGAGCCGGGGTAGGCTGATCAAGCTCACCACTACTAGGAAAAACATTGCTGGGTGGTTGGGGTTTCTAAGAGGTGGCAGGCAGCCTCTGAGCTAACTCCCTGATTTGCTCCATAATCTCCTTAAACCCTTGGTCGTGGCGTTCCGTCAAGGAACGGAGCCCTTCCAGAAGGTCCTGTAATAGCTCCTCACTTCTCCCAATAGTGGCTCCCTGCAGGGAGACAGCGATGCGGAGCTGGTCCAAGTCTGCTGGGTCTGTCATGGCCAGTTCGTACAATAAGGGCGCAAGGCGAGACCCAGATGCAGACACAGGAGGCAGATGGTTAGAGTCTTTGTTGTTTATTTCATCCAAAAGGAGTAGGCAAGAGAATGGTTGTGGATAGGCAAATGGTCAAAAACAAATTCTGAGTCCAAGAGGTAAAGAGTGGCAGACAGGCTCGATGTCAGGGCAGGCAGAAGGGTCAGGCAGGCGGGTACTGAGTCCAGAAAAAACAGGCAAGGGTCAAAACCGGGAAGACTAGAAAAAGAGAATGGAGAACAGGAACATGGGAAAAACACGCTGGTTGACTTGAAAACATACAAGACAAACTGGCACAGAGAGACAGGAAACACAGGGATAAATACACTAGGAAAAATAAGCGACACCTGGAGGAGGTGGAGACAATCACAAGAACAGGTGAAACAGATCAGGGCGTGACAAGAATAATGTAATACATCGATAGAATGAAGGCTACAATCTAGAAAATGCAATAAAATGGAAGTATGTTCTTAGCCATTGCACGCTCGTAAGGAAATAGAAAGCTGTGAAAATGACCAAATAAGATTTGGTCATTTGACACTGATAAGATTTCAGTTCTGCTTGGAGCCACATTTTATGTGGTTGAAATACCATCAGCTTTTATGATGCTGGTAAAGATAGCACCTCTACAGAAGGTCGGTCACTAACGGCACATTCACATTCTTTCAAGATGCTGAAAGAAAGAAATCAAAATGTACACTTGCATTTTTCCTATTTCACACTTGTGAATTGGACATTTGTTTTTTGCGTATCCTACTCCACCTGAGAGTGGGGTCAGAGCCAGGGATCAGCCATTATTGATGGCGACCCTGGAGCAATTAGGATTAAGTGCCTTGCTCAAGGACACATCGGCAGATTTTTCACCTAGTCTATTCTGGGATATGAATCTGCGACCTTTCGGTTACTGGCCCAATGCTCCTAACCGCTAGCAGAGGTTATAGACCTACAGTCAGTATCCAGATTTCAGTTACCATTTAACCCAGCTGAACAGTAGGCTACAGTTCCCATGATGTGCCATAGGCCTTTTTTAAGTCCCTGTCTTGTGACTGTCAAATTTGTACAGCGCCTCACAATCATCAGACATACAGTAACACAGCTTTCATCCTCTTTAACCGCTTCACCAATTTTTTTACCACTTCTTTATTTTCAACTCTTCATTTTCGCAAACGTTTCTCTTATTTAATCAATGGATCAACATGAACTCTTTCTGCCCGTTACCAAAAGCATTTGGCGAATGGAGGGTAGGCTATTTGGAGCACGAACAGTTAAGCTTAGGCTTACACACTAATGCCAGATAGCTTAAAAAATTATTAAAGAAAAAACTCAGTGTAGCCTATAGATATACATTTCACAAGAGTTAAACATTTATGTTTTTTTTAATGTATTGTTTTCTCTTTTATAACCGCATGGACTGCGGGTTTTGAGTCAACCCATGCATCACTATTGTGTCCACAAACCACATTTTCTCTCACTTTCTTTTGTCACATAATTTTTTTGTAATGGCCTGCAGCGTGTTTAGAATATCCTACTGAGGTTGAACTCATGACCAGTGGTTATCATGGTTAGAATGCTAAAGACATCTACTCCTGAACTGTGGCTGGTCAGAATATGAAAGGCACTTGTGGGTCTAGGTAAAATGTGAGGAGAAAGGTGTAGGTCAAAGTCTAGCTCATCTGCAGGTTCAGTCTTCTTTCACATCTCTCAGAGTAATGACGACATGGTCATCCTGGCCTTTCCACAGCATCTCTCCCTCAAAGTCAAGCATTTTGTGTTTACGGCAGCGCAAAACTATGCCCACCACTTTGTCCGAGATTTTGACATAGCGGTCAAAGAGCCTGCCGAAAGTGATGTAGGATTTGCCGTTCTTGTCCTTGAGGCCCATGTCCTTGACGATCCAGCACAACTCCTCCATCTCTTTGTACACATGTTTCTGGGCTCGGTCGCCACGCATGGCCGTCTTGGATCCCTCTTTGGGGCGTCCGTAGCCTTCATCACCCTTCTGCAACCGCTGGGCCATGGCATGCTCATAGTCAAACTCCTCACTGAAGGGGTTGAGCTTCTGACCCTCTACGTGCTGCTGGGACCACTGCTGCCACCTGCTCTTGATGTCACCCATGGTGGTGACTCTAATCTGCAGAATAGGAAGGCATGTCAGATTAGCTTAGATTATGAAGTGGGTTTATTTGCATTGGCAATCTCTTCAGTGGATTGTCACAGAAAGTAAAATTACAATAACACAGTGAAAAGTTACACGACTAACACTACTAAATTCACAACAAACACTACAAGTTTTCCAATGTATTAATGACACAGGACCCATATTAACCTTTTACTGCAGGTTATAACAAAACTGTTTGACATAGAAACACCGGATTTTCGTCAGTTTTTTATTTATAATCTTGATTAATTATGAAATGATGAAAAATATGAATAACATTGCACCCACGACACCAAAGAGGGAGCATTTGGTCAATGACTGCAGGAAAGGGCTACGCCTAATTATTGACCAAAAAACATGCTCAATGGAGATTCTCCATTTAATGCTCAATGGAGAATCTCCAGAACTTTTTAGTCCAGGAAACTGGCTCATATTTATGCTGATTAGTATCCCCACTTCTCTCTTGAATGTTAAGTCTTTGAATGGTTCTGAACCGGCTCCGTGTACAAAGCGCTATGTGAATGTCGCAAGCTCCAGTGCCTTATAGTGCCAGAAAGCCCCATCTGTCTGCTTTCCGCTCCCACTGTGTCAGCTGAGCTGACGTGAAGTGTCAGGTTTCACACCTGACATTTGCATAGGGAGTGATGTGTCACATTTTCTGGCCTATCCAGACAAAGATTTCTTCTGCCTCTGAGCAACGTAGCCCAGTGTCACGTTCCTGACCTGTTTTCTGTTGTTTTGTATGTGTTTAGTTGGTCAGGAAGTGAGCTGGGTGGGAATTCTATGTTGTTTGTCTAGTTTGTCTGTTTCTATGTCAGCCTAGTGTGGGTTCTCAATCAGAGGCAGATGGTAGTCGTTGTCTCTGATTGAGACTCATATATATAGACTCACCCCTGGAAGAAAACCTTTACAGAAACACCCACCAAACCCGGACCAAGCAGCGTGGCAACGGGCAGCAGCAACAGCAGCAGCAGTACAAGGAGGAATGGACATGGGAGGAGATTCTGGACGGAGAAGGACCCTGGGCAGAGCCAGAGGAGTGTCGTCGTCCCAAAGCGGAGCTGGAGGCATCAAAAGCAGAGAGGCGGCATTATGAGGCGCTTGCAAGGCAGAGTGGCTGGAAACCCGAGAGGCTCACCCCAAAATTTCTTGGGGGGGGGGGGGGGGGTAAAGGGGAGTGTGGCGAAGCCGGGTTGGATACCTGAGCCAACTCCCCGGGCTTACCGTGGAGTGAGAGGGCGTCGTACTGGTCAGACGCCGTGTTATGCGGTAAAGCGCACGGTGTCCCCAGTACGCGTGCTTAGCCCAGTGCGGGCTATTCCACCTTGCCGCACTGGGAGGGCTAGGTTGGGCATCGAGCTGGATGTCATGAAACCGGCCCAACGTATCTGGCCTCCAGTACGTCTCCCCGGGCCGGCGTACATGGCACCAGCCTTACAGGTGGTGTCCCCGGTTCGCCTGCATAGCGCAGTGCGGGCTATTCCACCTCGCCGCACTGGCAGGGCTACGGGGACCATTCAACCTGGTAAGGTTGGAGAGGCTCGGTGCTCAAGAGCGCGTGTCCTCCTTCACGGTCCGGTATATCCGGCGCCACCTTCCCGCCCCAGCCCAGTACCACCAGTGCCTACACCACGCACCAGGCTTCCAGTGCATCTCCAGAGCCCTGTTCCTCCTCCCCGCACTCGCCCTGAGGTGCGTGCCCTCAGCCCGGTACCTCCAGTTCCGGCACCACGCATCAGGCCTATAGTGCGTCTCAGCCGGCCAGAGTCTGCCGTCTGCCCAACGCCGTCTGAACTGTCCGTCTGCCCAACGCCGTCTGAGCCATCCGTCTGCCCAGCGCCGTCTGAGCCATCCGTCTGCCCAGCGCCGTCTGAGCCATGCGTCTGCCCAGCGCCGTCTGAGCCATCCGTCTGCCCAGCGCCGTCTGAGCCATCCGTCTGCCCAGCGCCGTCTGAGCCATCCGTCTGCCCAGCGCCATCTGAGCCATCCGTCTGCCAGCCAGTCAGGAGCCGCCAGAGACGCCAGCCAGTCAGGAGCCGCCAGAGACGCCAGCCAGTCAGGAGCTGCCAGAGACGCCAGCCAGTCAGGAGCTGCCAGAGACGCCAGCCAGTCAGGAGCTGCCAGAGACGCCAGCCAGTCAGGAGCTGCCAGAGACGCCAGCCAGTCAGGAGCTGCCAGAGACCCCAGCCAGTCAGGAGCTGCCAGAGACGCCCTACAGTCATGAGCTGCCCTTCAGTCATGAGCTGCCCTTCAGTCATGAGCTGCCCTTCAGTCATGAGCTGCCCTCCAGTCATGAGCTGCCCTCCAGTCATGAGCTGCCCTCCAGTCATGAGCTGCCCTCCAGTCATGAGCTGCCCTCCAGTCATGAGATGCCCTCCAGTCATGAGCTGCCTTCCAGCCATGAGCTGCCTTCCAGTCATGAGCTGCCACTCAGTCATGAGCTGCCACTCAGTCCGGAGCTGCCACTCAGTCCGGAGCTGCCACTAGTCCGGAGTTGTCCCTCTGTCCTGAGCTACCTCTCTGTCCTGAGCTACCTCTCTGTCCTGAGCTACCTCTTTGTCCTGAACTACCTCTTTGTCCTGAACTACCTCTCTGTCCTGAGTTGTCTCCTCTATTGTAGAGGGGAGTTGGTGAAGGTTCCTGGACCATGGTCGGGGGCGAGGGTCACCACTCAAGGGACGCTAAGGAGGTGGACAAAGACAATGGTGGAGTGGTGCCCTCGTCCACCGCCGGAGCCGCCACCGCGGACAGATGCCCACCCAGACCCTCCCCTTGAGTTTTAGGGGTGCGCCCGGAGTTCGCACCTTGATTGGGGGGGGGGGGGGTTCTGTCACGTTCCTGACCTGTTTTCTGTTGTTTTGTATGTGTTTAGTTGGTCAGCTGGTCAGTTTAGTTGGTGAGCTGGGTGGGAATTCTATGTTGTGTGTCTAGTTTGTCTGTTTCTATGTCAGCCTAGTGTGGGTTCTCAATCAGAGTCAGATGGTAGTCGTTGTCTCTGATTGAGACTCATATATAGGAGGCTTGTTTTGTGTTGGGATTTTGTGGGTGTTTGTTACCTGTCTCTGTGTTTGTGTTCTGCACCAGATAGGTCTGTATCGGTTTTGCACATTTGTTATTTTGTAGGTTGTTTGTAGTGTTTCACTTGTGTTTGTATTAAACATGTTTAACACTAGCCGCGCTGCATTTTGGTCCTCTCCTTCACCCCTGGAAGAAAACCTTTACACCCAGCCTGGGAGACAGCATGTTAAAAGGGAAAGTCGAGCGAATCCAGCTCTCAACATGAAAAAGTACGGAATAATTTTGTAGAATTGAAACACGAGCACCTACTCGTGGTCACAGAGGGATGAAATCACTTTCTATGTAAAACTGAACTTATAAGTCTGCAGACATTTGAGGACACTTGGTAGAAAATGCTCGGTCATCAGTTATACGAAATGGGGCCAAATTTGTATTGTCACTAAATATGATAATTATTATTTAACAGTTACAAGAAAAGTAAAATGTTAAAATAAGTTGTTTATATATTCATATTATAGTATATTTAGAAAGCATTTCAATAATTGAAAGCCCTCTTCCCCCACATACAGTTGAAGTCGGAAGTTTACATACACCCTAGCCAAATAGATTTATACTCAGTTTTTCACAATTACGGACATTTAATCCTGGTAAAAAATTCCCTGTATTAGGTCAGTTAGGATCACCACTTTATTTTAAGAATGTGAAATGTCAGAATAATAGTAGAGATAATGATATTTCAGCTTTTATTTGTTTCATCACATTCCCAGTGGGTCAGAAGTTTACATACACTCAATTAGTATTTGGTAGCATTGCCTTTAAATTGTTTAACTTGGGTCAAATGTTTCGGGTAGTCTTCCACAAGCTTCCCACAATAAGTTGGGTGAATTCAACTTCCTGACTGATGTCTTGAGATGTTGCTTCAATACATCCACATAATTTTCTTTCCTCATGAGGCCATCTATTTTGTGAAGTGCACCAGTCCCTCCTACAGCAAAACACCCCCACAACATGATGCTGCCACCCCTGTGATTCACGGTTGGGATGGTGTTCTTTGGCTTGCAAGCATCCCCCTTTTTCCTCCAAACATAACGTTGGTCATTATGGCCAAACAGTTCTATTTTCTTTCATCAGACGAGAGGACATTTCGCCAAAAATTACAATATTTTTCCCAATATGCAATTGCAAACCGTAGTCTGGCTTTTTTATGGAGGTTGTGGAGCAGTGGCTTCTTCCTTGCTGAGCGGCCTTTCAGATTGTGTCGATATATGACTCATTTTACTTTGGATATAGATACTTTGTACCTGTTTCCTCCAGCATCTTCACAAGGTCCTTTGCTGATGTTCTGGAATTGATTTGCACATTTCGCACCAAAGTACATTCATCTCTAGGAGAGAGAACACGTCTCCTTCCTGAGCGGTATGACGGCTGTGTGGTCCCATGGTGTTTATACTTGCGTACTATTGTTTGTACAGATGAACGTGCTACCTTCAGGTGTTTGGAAATTGCTCCCAAGGATGAACCAAACTTGTGGAGGTCTACAATTTTTTTTCTGAGGTCTTGGCTGATTTATTTAGATTTTCCCATGATGTCAAGCAAAGAGGCACTGCGTTTGAAGGTAGACCTTGAATTACATCCACAGGTACACCTCCAATGGACTCAAATTATGTCAATTAGCCTATCAGAAGCTTCTAAACTATGACATAATTTTCTGGAATTTCCCAAGCTGTTTAACTTCTTGGAACTATAGGGGGTGCTGTTCCGCATTAGCATATTTGTGTCTCCAAATTAAACTGCCTCGTGCTAAATTCTTGATCGTACAATATGCATATTATTGTTATTATTGGATAGAAAACACCTTCTAGTTTCTATAGAAGTTGGAATTTTGTCTCTGAGTGGTACAGAACAATTTCTACAGCACTTTTCATGACAGGGTTCAGATTTCAGAAATTTTTACCTCTGATCTGGGGTCTGTTTTTAAGGCGACAGTGAATGCTATGAAGAAACCGACACTGCCTACGTCTTCCTCTGGGTGTCTGTACGTCATCACGTTTTCAATGGAATCGATGGGACATTCACAGCCATTATAAAAGACCAAAATGTATAGAGACCGCCCTTTCTCGTCGTGCGCCTGAAGCGTGAAGGACATCGGACCTGCCTCGTTCCAAATCGTTTTCTAACCAGCAATATTTCTCCGGTCATGTTTTTACTCGTTATAGGTGTTAAAAACATCATAATGTAGTTAATTTGAACCGTTTTATAGCAATTTATATCCGTTTAGTGCGATTTTGAGGAATTTATTTGTTGTGCACTCTGAAACTTTGGACACGTTTTGGGGTGTCGGTCGTTGGTGGTGGACATTTCGAAGGACAGAGGACATCTATCGACCAAAAGACGTTTATAACATAGAAAGGATACATTGCCCAAGAATCTGATGGAAGAACAGCTCAAAGTAAGCAATATTTAATATGATAAATCGTGTTTCTGTCGAAATATTTTAAACGCATATTTCGCCATTTTGTTTGGTATAGCTTCACTTGGCGAACCCTGTATTGAAAAGTAAGGATAATTTTAAAAATATAAATCAGCGGTTGCATTAAGAACTAATTTGTCTTTCGATTCCTGTAAACCCTGTATTTTTTAGTCAAGTATATGATTAGCTATTAATTAAACTAGATCACTCTGAAAGATGGCGACCGACATTTTCAGGCTTGTTTTGCTACTATTTTCATTGTGTAACCACGGTTTTGTATGGCTAAATATGCACCTTTTCGAACAAACTGTATATGTATATTGTAAAATGATGTTACAGGAGTGTCATCGGAAGAATTCTGAGAAGGTTAGTGAAAAAATTAATATCTTTTGGCGATGTTGACTTTTATCGCTCACTTTGGCTAGAATCAATGCTGGGCTGCTATGTGCTATGTGCTATGCTAATATAACGATTTATTGTGTTTTCGCTGTAAGACACTTAGAAAATCTGAAATATTGTCTGTATTCACAGGATCTGTGTCTTTCGATTAGTGTATGCTGTGTATTTTTACGAAATGTTTGATGATTAGTAGTTAGGTAAACACGTTGCTCATTGTAATTATTCTAGTCCATTTGTGACGGTGGGTGCAATTGTAAACTATGTCAGCTACCTGAAATATGCACATTTTTCTAACAAAACCTATCCCATACCATAAATATGTTATCAGACTGTCATCTGATGAGTTTTTTTCTTGGTTAGGGGCTATAAATATCTTAGTTTAGCCGAATTGGTGATAGCTACTGGTGTTGGTGGACAAATAAAAGATGGTGGATTATGCTAATGTGTTTTTAGCTAATAGATTTACATCTTTACATATTGTGTCTTCCCTGTAAAACATTTTAAAAATCTGAAATGGTGGCTTTATTCACAAGATCTGTATCTTTCATCTGGTGTCTTGGACTTGTGATTTAATGATATTTAGATGCTACTATCTACTTGTGAAGCTATGCTAGCTATGCTAAACAGTGTGTGGGGGGTGGGGGGTGCTCCCGGATCCGGGTTTCTGAGGCAGTAGAGGCTAAAGGCACAGTCAACTTTGTGTATTTAAACTTCTGACCCACTGGAATTGTGATACAGTGAATTATAAGTGAAATAATCTGTCTGTATACAATTACTTGTGTCATGTACAAAGTAGATGTCCTAACCAACTTGCCAAACTATAGTTTGTTAACAAGAAATTTGTGGAGATGTTGAAAAACGAGTTTTAATGACTCCAACCTAAGTGTATGTAAACTTCCGACTTCAACTGTACATGAATATTACAAATATTTTAGTATTATTTGTACAATGTACTTAAGCTTGTGTCCTCAAAACTGAGTACATCTCATCAATTTATAATATTTTTTACCAGAAAGGTGAGTTACAGACCTTTCTATAACTATGCAGCATTACTAGTGATTGTTTATGACCATCTCATTAAGAAATATACATTTTTGGTATGTCTATTTAGGCGGAAATCTACATTTTGCCACACCAATAAAATATAACACAGTGTAAGGGATCCTTGCTTTGGCATTTCCAAAGAGGTTCCTGGCAGGCGAATCTTCCACAACAGAGTCATTTAAACCGTGGAGAATGCATATTGTGAAACCTGAGACCCAAGCCTTACACGTCCAGAGCCAAATTAGTAATGTGACGAACACCATTATAAATCTTGCGCCTGACCAAGGATATCAGGACCTCGTAATTATCGCTGAAGGTCAGGGGGAAGGCATGTGTGACTTTATTTATTTATTTACTGTATATTCCAGGATAGGAGTTTTACAATACATTTTCATGCCTTTTTAAGGACTTATATTCCTCCAAGTTATGCAACTCTTTGCTAGGGTGAATTGGGCTCATTGGTCTTGTTCAGTTGCTAAAAATTCTACAGTTTGAAGATACAATACCTATAAACCTGTGTATTTTCTTGAAGGCCAGACAATATGAACCAAAGTCCATTCCCCAATATCACAATAACAAAGGCAAAGATATTTTAAGTTCAACTCAGACTCTGTGAATGTTTGCTCCTGTTTATTGTCTCCTGAACATCACCAGGTAGAATGGCTGCAGCTGCAATAGAACAGTATGTTTAGGCATGAAAATAGGTAGGGCAAACATTGTGGAATTAAGAGGGTAGATTTGGGGGGAAATCACCCTGTGATTTGGGAACTCCCCTCCCATACATTTTTACCCAAGTCCAACCATGATCTACAAAACTTACACATCCTAATGTGCACCTACATGATTGCTAATAGGTCTTTGGATGATATTCCAATATCTGAAAAGCGCAGTCAGTGGTTTTGTTGAATTGATACTAGTGATGGTGCAAAAAAAGCAGTACTAATTATTTAATTTACTTTAGAGTTGTACCTTTCTTCAGCCAACCACATTTCTTGTTCACTTTGCCAATATGAAATCAATATTTTTATTCTGATGTTAAATTATATCCCCCATGCAAGATTGTTGAGAAACAAAAGAGGGTTTACCTTTGAAGTGTGTCTACTGTATTGCATTGATTTGTGTATTTAGTACTTTTATGAATGGCCTCACAAAATGAAGGTCCAATAAAATAATGGTACTGTACCTTGGGCCTATTGATCTGTTTCTTCAGCTGGTTCAGGTCACTCTGGTCGCTGTTGTCGCTGAGTCCGGCCTCCTCCCCCAACCCGCTGTCCTCTGTGTCCAGGCTGCTGCTACGGGAGCCCATCTTCCGCTCCTGACTACCCAGATGTACCTGAGCTCTCACACCCAGGCGTCTCCGGGTGGGTGACTCGTTGCCCAGGAAGGGCTTGTTGGCATCCTCAGGTGCCATCTGGATCTTGTCCTTGATTGAGCATACCAGGTCAGTGCTGTACTCACTGTACTTTGGCATGTGGCTCTTGGTCACCTCACCCGTTCGGATCAGACTGCCGCTGTCGGTGTCCGCCTCGACCACACGTGTCTTGACTAGGATTTTTGTCTCGTTCTGCTTCTCCCTTTCTTCGTCCTCAATGATGGAGGTGGGCATCCACCCGGAGGGTATGGTCTCTTGTTTGACCACGTTCTCGTTGGCCCAGCCCTGCCAGCTCTTGGCAAGACTGTGAACCATGGCGGCACATTTGATCTTCCTCACAGCCCTAACAAAGGGTCTATCCTCCTGGCTGGTACTCATTATGGCTCCTGCTTGACCGTGCTTGCAAGATATTGTGTTGATGTTGTAGGGAAAGTCAGTGAGTGAGTGAGTTGAAATAATCTTTCGCTGCCTTTGCTCCGCTTTAAATAAACTGTCGTGGAGAGCAGTCACAGGCCAAACGTGTGACATTTTTTGCTACGTACATGGATGCCTACCATGACGCAAAAACATTGGTGGAATTTCCCCTCAAGAGAGCCGGGCAACAGGTGGTCACTCTCTGCAGTAATGACAGTCTACAAGGGTTCTGCCCTCGTATGCATATACACAAAAATACATGATGAAACAAACCTCTAACAATCCTTACGTTTGAGTGTCTGATCTACAAAGTAATCGCTCACACAAATATAATACATCATTCTTTTTTTTGTTGCTAGATTTATAAATGCTGTATTTCTATTTCAAAGGAATATTCCTGCTTAACCCACATTGATAGAGGATATGTGTTACGTAACTACTAATTGTCTTGGATAATGAGCATCTGCTAAAATGGTGATATCAATACTTTTGGGTCATGCTATAATTTATTTTCATGCAATGTTGCATATAGCTTGACAGTTCGCTGTGTTGTTCTATTTTGGAGCGAGCCTGTTGGAGGTGCATGCGAGGCTACTGCTGATTGATGCATGGGTCTGGCCAGAGAACTTGAGCTGGGTTATTTTGGGGAGACACACACAGGTCTAAAAGGACGCCCGCTTTGTCTGGCCATCAAACATACCGTAGTTCTGTCGCAGCAACCAAAAATATAATTATATTGGTGCAATATCCTTTGTGTGTTTGTTATTTGTAAAAATTCCACTTGTGTCTGAAACCAAGATTGTAGAAAAAAATCTAATGAAATCAACAGTGTATGAATTCTGATGAGGTCTGCTTGAAAAATAAATATTTGGTACACACAAATTTGCTCATTCAATAAGTGTGCCTATGATGATACATTTTGCACTAACATGAACGCTGACATGAAGGTGGAACACTCATATGAAAAGTATAACAGGCTTTGAAAGGATTTCTAATATTTCTAAACTCACAGCAATAAATGGATATTTCAATCATCTGGGTCGTATCAATGGAAGATTTTCATTGAGCAATAAAGATGATTTGGTTTCAACACCTTTATCAAACTGCCATTTGTATGTATTTCTCACAACACATTTCACACATGTCCTTTCATTTAAATTAGTTTAATATGGAATTATTGAGTCATTGCCGTACACTTCAAGGGAGCCAGAATTGAGATCTTGTTACTTGTTTGTTCCTTGCATGGTTGTAAAAATATCCTCCACAGAAGGCAGCCAAGCTTAAACGTGGACACAGGGAAAAAACCTGGCAGTGTATGACTGCGAGAGAACAGATTGGGCCTCCATGGAGGAATTTTTCTCTCTCACCACAAACCATGGAGATGACATCAACATGATTACAATTATAAAAGTGGTTTCTTATCTCTAAGCTTTCTACTAAGCTAACATATGGAATTGTTTTATTAAGATGGTCATAGCACTGATCATTTACCTATTTGATTTAGAATTATAGGACACCTGTAGGTATCAAATTATTATGTTTTATTATTATTTAATGAAACATTTAATTTGGCCTTACTGCTATTAGCTCATAGAAACGCATTGAATTACATATTCATACATGGCAATACACATAGTCAAATAATACATCAAAAGGAAGTATTTTTTGAAGTGTCTGTCCTATAGCCGAGATATAAGAAAGCTCAGGAAATTATTGAAATCCCACACCTGCCTTTTAACCCCTTTTTTTGGCACTAAAGTACTTCCATATTACAATTAATACCGGGTTGCACTCAGACGAGTCTTGTGAGGCTTGTGGGAGTCATAGAGCAAAAACGTGTTCGTGAGAGTCTTAGCTTTCAATGGTGGGGTCATATAAGTTTGTAGCCCAAACCGTTCGGATGCTTCAGACGTTTTTGTGGTCTGACAAACACCGCTGTGGCTCTGCACCCTTCCATCGCAGATGAGAAAGACCAAACCTCTGCCTATTTTTATTTTTATTTGATTTAACATTGATTTAAGCAGGGAGTCATGCTGAGAACACGGTCTCTTTCGCAGATGAGACCTGCACAAACCCATCAATATGCAACAATTACACTGGATATATCTATATACATATCAATTATATAATACCTGAAAAGGAAATGTGGTGGATTGAGATGCAGTAGCTAAAACCGACATATTTTGATGGAGCTTTTTTTATTGTGCAATTTAGATTGACTCAGGTTTTTTTTAATAAGCATTGCTCGTCTTCCTCACTGAGACGTTATTCAGACATAAGGCATGTGGTGAAGATTTTTTTTAAATCCACCAGTCTATATTATTTTCCTTTTGATTTATATTATTTCATAATCTTCCACACAAGTGCCTTGTATGTGTTCTGTATGCACTGCAAAACAGAAATAAACTGATTGGTGTTCACAATACAGCCAGCCTTGCCTGCTCATTTTGGTTTATCTGTGAATGGATGAAGAGCGGTGGTGTGTGTTGTACTTCAACAGATTTTAGCATCAGTTATTAAGATATGCTGGCTCCTCTTACTCTCTGACAATAGACTGACACATATTTCCTTTGAAGTGTGTATTAAGTCGAAACAGCCTTCTGTTGTCCTCTTATCATATCTCAAGCAATGATGTATGCAAATTGGCACTCCCTAGTAGGAGCAGTCCACCATAGGAATTAATGGAATTCTACAGTATTTCAATTAAATATTTGAAGGACAAAATTACATGCATTTAAGTGTATATTACCGTAAGGATATTTATATATATAAATATACATTTATGTTGATGTTTAACTCACATTATATAATTGAAAAGTTGCGTTAATTAAGGTATCTGTAATATAATAAATGTGGCAAAAACGAACGTAGACATTATTAATGGATTTTTTATAGCTTCCCAAATATTTTTTTTACAACGGTGGTGGAGTGCCAAGATGGAGTCACGATGGCTTCAACACAGAGCCCCCTATCAGTCATCTAGTATGCATATAAAAAAATGGTTTCAATGAGTTTTGAATAAAACAAAGTATGGGAAATATGGGCTTGAATAGTTCATGACAAGGAGTCCTTATTGGCTGTGTGTACACGAACAACACCCATGCATACCCCACAAGACATGCCACCAGAGGTCTCTTCACAGTCCCCAAGTCCAGAACAGACTATGGGATGCACACAGTACTACATAGAGCCATGACTATATGGAACTCTATTCCACATCAGGTAACTGATGCAAGCAGTAGAATCAGATTTAAAAAACAGATAAAATACACCTTAACCTCTAACGCCTACCAAACCCGGATCCGGGAGCCCCCCCCCCCCCCCCCCCCCCATCACAAAAGCTGACTAGCATAGCCTAGCCTAAAGCCACAGGGATATCATATAATAAAATGTTCATGAAATCACAAGTCCAAGACACCAAATGAAAGATACAGATCTTGTGAATAAAGCCAGCATTTCTGATTTTTAAAATGTTTTACAGGGAAGACAAAATATGTGAATCTATTAGCTAACCACGTTAGCAAAAGACAACTATTTTTTTACTCCACCATTTTCTTACTGCATCAGTAGCTATCACAAATTCGGCCAAATAAAGATATAAATAGCCACTAACCAAGAAACAACCTCATCAGATGACAGTCTGACAGTGGCCTCCAACTGCTCTTAAATACAAGTAAAACCAAATGCATGCTCTTCAACCGATCGCTGCCTGCTCCTGCCCGCCTGTCCAACATCACTACTTTGGACGGCTCTGACTTAGAATATGTGGACAACTACAAATACCTAGGTGTCTGGTTAGACTGTAAACTCTCCTTCCAGACCCACATCAAACATCTCCAATCCAAAGTCAAATCTAGAATTGGCTTCCTATTCCGCAACAAAGCATCCTTTACTCATGCTGCCAAACATACCCTTGTAAAACTGACCATCCTACCAATCCTCGACTTCGGTGATGTCATTTACAAAATAGCCTCCAAAACCCTACTCAATAAATTGGATGCAGTCTATCACAGTGCCATCCGTTTTGTCACCAAAGCCCCATATACTACCCACCACTGCGACCTGTACACTCTCGTTGGCTGGCCCTCGCTTCATACTCGTCGCCAAACCCATTGGTTCCAGGTCATCTACAAGACCCTGCTAGGTAAAGTCCCCCCTTATCTCAGCTCGCTGGTCACCATAGCAGCACCTACCCGTAGCACGCGCTCCAGCAGGTATATCTCTCTAGTCACCCCCAAAACCAATTCTTCCTTTGGACGCCTCTCCTTCCAGTTCTCTGCTGCCAATGACTGGAACGAACTACAAAAATCTCTGAAACTGGAAACACCTATCTCCCTCACTAGCTTTAAGCACCAGCTGTCAGAGCAGCTCATAGATTACTGCACCTGTACATAACCCATCTACAATTTAGCCCAAACAACTACCTCTTTACCTACTGTATTTATTTATTAATTTATTTTGCTCCTTTGCACCCCATTATTTCTGTCTCTACTTTGCACTTTCTTCCAATGCAAACCAACCATTCCAGTGTTTTTTTTTAGTTTTTATTTTACTTGCTGTGTTGTACTCACTTCGCCTCCATGGCCTTTTTATATTTTTATTTATTTATACATATATCTGTTTGCCTTCACCTCCCTTATCTCACCTCACTTGCTCACATTGTATATAGACTTATTTTTTTATCTTTTTCACTGTATTATTGACTATATGTTTGTTTTTACTCCATGTGTAACTATGTGTTGTTGTATGTGTCGAACTGCTTTGCTTTATCTTGGCCAGGTCGCAATTGTAAATGAGAATGTGTTCTCAATTTGCCTACCTGGTTAAATAAAGGTTAAATAAAATAAAAAATAAAAATAAAAAGATGACAGTCTGATAACATACTTATTGTATAGCATATGTTTTGTTAGAAAAATGTGCATATTTCAGGTATAAATCATAGTTTACCATTGCAGCCACCATCACAAATCGACTAGAATAACTACAGAGAGCAACGTGTATTACCTAATTACTCATCATAAAACATTTCTTAAAAATACACAGCGTACAGCAATTGAAAGACACAGATCTTGTGAATCCAGACAATATTTCAGATGTTCTAAGTGTTTTACAGCGAAAACACAATATAACGTTATATTAGCTTAGCACAGTAGCAAACCAAACAACAGCATTGATTCCAGCCAAACATAGCGATAACATATTCACCACCAAAATAATAATTTTTTCACTAACCTTCTCAGAATTCTTCAGATGACAGTCCTGTAACATCATATTACACAATGCATATAGAGTTTGTTCGAAAATGTCCATATTTAGCGGCACAAATCGTGCTTATACAACGAGAAAAGTTGCCAAGCTCCCCAGAAAATTTCGGGCGCCATCTTGGAGAGTCACCTAGTCTAATCAATAAATAATCATAAACTTGACTAAAAAATACAGGGTGGACAGCATATGAAAGACAAATTAGTTCTTAATGCAATCGCTGAATTACATTTTTAAAATTAACCTTACTGCGCAATACTGGGTGCAATACAGAGTGCGATAGCGCAAGGCTACATGGAAAATAATGCCGTCTTATGCATTTTACTTTTTCAACAGAACAACGAATTATCAGCATAAATAGTACTTACTATTAGCTGAACTCCCATCAGAATCTTGGGAAAGGTGTCCGTTGGCCAAAAGAATCGTTGCTGGGTTGGAGAATGTTTCCTTTGACGTTTTCCTTCGACTGCAATTAGCAGTACACAATGGCATTCGAGAGAGAGATACCCACCTCAATACAACGTCAGAAAATGAAATGCCCGAAAATCGCAATATACTGACATAAACTGATATAAATCGGTTTAAAATAACAAGATTATGATGTCTTTAAAGCCTATATCGAATAAAAACAGAGCCGGATATTTCTAGTTTCTAAAACCAAAGCTTCTAAAAAGACATTCCAAGACCCTTTCTGCGTCAGCGCGAAGGTCCAAAAGGCTGGACACCTCGATTCCAACCAATTTATCAACTTTCTGAACTGCGTAGAAACTCCATTTCAACTCTCCCTATTCGCTAACAACCAGGGAAAGGCGTATGCAGTGCATCTCAACCAATAGAAGACAGTCAGGGTTATCTACAGGTCTGGGAACAGCGTGGAGATTTCACCATTTTCAAATCCTCATAGGAGAATTGCTCTAAGTCGAGTTCTGTTTCACTTACAGACATAATTCAAACGGTTTTAGAACTAGAGAGTGTTTTCTATCCAATAGTATGCATTCACACACATGATAACATACTTACTATACACATGTACACATGTATTTTGTGTTGTAGATATGTGGTAGTGGAGTAGGGGCCTGAGGGCACACACTTGGTGTGTTGTGAAATATGTTATGAATATATTGTAATGTTTTTAAAATTGTATAGCTGCCTTCATTTTGACGGACTCCAGGAAGAATAGTTTCTGCCTTAGCAAATACAAATATACAACAAGACAAATGTACATTTTTCTGGATAGTTATCAAAAAGTAGCATTTATCCAGTCCAATGTATGCTATTATTCATTATTAACTGGGTGGTTTGAGCCCTAAATGCTGATTAGATGACAGCCGTGGTATATCAGACCGTGTATCACAGGTATGACAAAACATTTATTTTTACTGCTCTAATTACGTTGGTAACCAGTTTATAATAGCAAATAGGCACCTCGAGTGTTTGTGGTATATGGCCAATATACCATGGCTAAGGGCTGTATTCAGGCACTCTGCGTTGTGTCGTGCTAAGAACAGCCCTTAGCTATTGAAAATATTGTCCATATACCACACCTCCTCGGGCCTTATTGCTTAATTATACTACAGTTTTTGTCAATCGCTTTGATGCTATTTCCAAGTATGTGTGGAATTTTCTAAACTTTTAATACAAAGCTCCAAACTGGTAACACTTGTAACGCAGCAAGTCTTACATTTAAAACATTTTATTGTGCATTAAATTTATTTGGAGACATCTTTCAACACACAACTATTAATCCAAAACATATTTTTACTGTGAAATACCATGAGAACATTGATTTAATCACCAAAACACAACATAATGATATCTTCTCAATTTAGTTGTTTTAACAACCAGTTAATCCCAGTGGTGAACCGTGGCTATTGGACCTAGGCCTTTAGTACAAAAAAAAATCTTCCCCTAAAATCTAGACAAAAAACTGAATAATAGCATCACTTTATGCACCTGACAATATACAGCATTTAGCTCTAATGCAGGAGAGGCAGTGCTTTTTAATGACATCATGAATGAAAAATGCCTGAGCCGCACTTAGGGCTGCCACTCGCACAGAGACATAACAGTAGTGGCAGAGAATAATGCGACAAGCAACAACAACCACACTGTGCACCCAATTTATGGTAGCCCACACCCTTACTATCACACTATCACCAATAGTGAAAACAATCAGTGACACTTAAAAGGATGTGGCATCTAGGCTTGTGGTACTGAAAGGACAGCGACCATAATACCTGCACACTCTATGTGGGAGAGCACACTTTATATAAAGCATAGGCCTACCCTGAACAAAAATATAAAACGCAACATGCAGCAATTTAAAATATTTTACTGAGTTACAGTTATATAAGGAAATCAGTCAATTGAAATAAATTAATTAGGCCCTATTCAATGGGTTTGACATGACTGGGATATGCATCTGATATGATACAGATATGATACAGATACAGATATGCATCTGTTGGTCACAGATACCTTAAAAAAGGTAGGGACGTGGATCAGAAAACCGGTCAGTATCTGGTGTGACCACCATTTGCCTTATGCAGTGCGACACATCTCCTTCTCATAGAGTTGATCAGGTGGTTGATTGTGGCCTGTGGAATATCGTCCCACTCTTCTTCAACGGCTGTGCGGAGTTGCTGGATATTAGCGGGAACTGGAACACGCTGTCGTACAAGCCGATCCAGAGCATCCCAAACATGCTCAATGGGTGACATGTCTGGGGAGTATGCAGACCATGGAAGAACTGGGACATTTTCAGATTCCAGGAATTGTGTACAGATCCTTGCGACATAGGGCTGTGCATTATCATGCTGAGACATGAGGTGATGGTGGTGGATGAATGGCATGACAATTGGCCTCAGGATCTCGTCTCGGTATCTCTGTGCATTTAACTTTCCATCGATAAAATGCAATTGTGTTTGTTTTCCGTAGCTTATGGTTGCCAATAATCTAACCCCACCGCCACCATGTGGCACTCTATTCACAACGGTGACAGCAAACCGCTCGCACACACAACTCCATCTGTCCGGTACAGTTGAACCCGGATTCATCCGTGAAAAGCACACGTCTCCAGCATGCCAGTGGCCATCGAAGGTGAGCATTTTCCCACTGAAGACGGTTATGATGCTGAACTGCAGTTAGTTCAAGACCCTGGTGAGGACGCGATGAGCTTCCCTAAGACAATTTCTGAAAGTTTGTGCAGAAATTCTTTGCTTGTGCAAACCCACAGTTTCAGATTATCCCACAGGTGAAAAAGCTGGATGTGGATCTATTATTTCAGCTCATGAAACATGAGACCAACACTTTACATGTTGCATTCATATTTTTGTACAGTGTACAACAGCCGATAGAAAAACAGCAAAAGAATAAAAGCATCCCATTCACTTGGACATAATAAGCCAGTAGGCCCCATTCATAACAATAAAACAACACAACCATTTAACATTTGCAAATTAAAATGTACTACTATTAGCTGGCTAATTCCCATTGCAAACATCTTTTATCAAGTTTTGCACACCAAGTAACCGTTGATCTAAAATTTAAATGCAACAGTGTTTCCCACAGTCACGGTCACCCTATAGAGTTGTGAGGAGGAAGAGGAGCTCCGTAGACCCTTAGTGTCCGGAAGTAATTTAGCCATTTGTTGTAGTCGTTTCCATCTGCAGAGTTGCTATTTTATCAAGTTTTCTTGTGTCAATTAACTCAACATTCCTGGATTACTCATTATGTTAAGAAGTCTGATTAACTTATCCTTTCCAACAAAAACTGAAGACATTAAATCAGAAAATCATTGTAAAATACAAAATAAAAAAATATTGAATGACAGAAATTAAAACTACATTTTACAAAAAATACAGCAATTATTTTATCAATCCTTAGGCCTGATAAATAAAGACAAAATTCACAATCATTAGTGCAAAAAATACATGTATTTTTCCGATATTCAGTTGAAGTCAAAAGTTTACACAGACTTAGGTTGGAGTCATTAAAACTCGTTTTTCAACGTCTTGTTAACAAACTATAGTTTTGGCAAGTCGGTTAGGACATCTACCTTGTGCATGACACGTAATTTTTCCAGCAATTGTTTACAGACAGATTATTTCACTTATAATTCACTGTATCACAATTCCAGTGTGTCAGAAGTTTACATACACAAAGTTGACTGTGCCTTTAAACAGCTTGGAAAATTCCAGAAAATTATGGTATGTCTTTAGAAGCTTCTGATACATAATTTGAGTCCATTGGAGGTGTACCTGTGGATGTAATTCAAGGCCTACCTTCAAACTCAGTGCATCTTTGCTTGACATCATGGGAAAAAATCTAAAGAAATCAGCCAAGACCTCAGAAAAAAATTGTAGACCTCCACAAGTCTGGTTCATCCTTTGGAGCAATTTCCAAACGCCTGACGGTACCACGTTCATCTGTACAAACAATAGTACGCAAGTATAAACACCATGGGACCCACGCAGCGGTCATGCCAGCCAGGAAGGAGTTCTGTCTCCTAGAGATGAACGTACTTTGATGCGAAAAAAGCAACTCAATCCCAGAACAACAGCAATGGACCTTGTGAAGATGCTGGAGGAAACAGGTACAAAAGTATCTACATCTACAGTAAAACGAGTCCTATATCGACACAACCTGAAAGGCCTCTCAGCAAGGAAGAAGCCACTGCTCCAAAACCTCCATAAAAAAGCCAGACTACGGTTTGCAATTGCACATTGGGAAAAATATTGTAATGTCCTCTCGTCTGACGAAACAGAAATAGAACTGTTTGGCCATAATGACCATGTTTATGTTTGGAGGAAAAAGGGGGAGACTTGCAAGCCGAAGAACACCATCCCAACAGTGAAGCACGGGGGTGGCAGCATCATGTTGTGGGGATGTTTTGCTGTAGGAGGGACTGGTGCATGTCACAAAATAGATGGCATCATGAGGCAGGGACATTATGTGGATATGTTGAAGCAACATCTAAAGACATCAGTCAGGATGTTATAGCTTGGTCGCAAATGGGTCTGTCAAATGGACAATGACCCCAAGCATACTTCCAAAGTTGTGGCAAAATGGCTTAACTTCTCTAGGGTAGTGGGCAGCATTTTCACGTTTGGATGAAAAGCATACCCAAATTCAATTGCCAGCTACTCATCCCCAGAAGATAATATGCATATTGTTAGTAGATTTGGATAGAAAACACTCTGAAGTTTCTAAAACTGTTTGAATCATGTCTGTGAGTATAACAGAACTTATTTAGCAGGCGAAACCCAGAGGACAAACCATTCCGATTTTTTTGTTGTTGTTGAGGTCACTCTCTTTTCAATGAAGTTTCATTGGGAAACCAGATTTCTAAGCGACCTGCTTGCAGTTCCTACGGCTTCCACTGGATGTCAACAGTCCTGAGAAATTGGTTGAGGTTATTCCTTTGTGTAATGAAGAAGTACGGCCATCTTGAAGTCGAGTCACTCGACGTGTCCTGTTTGTTAGAGGAGCGAGACCAGAAAGCATGCTACACATTGTTTTCCTCCGGTATTGAACACAGATCATGCCGTCTTCAATTTGATTGATTATTAACGTTAAAAAATACCTAAAGTTGTATTACAAAAGTAGTTTGACATTTTTTGGCAAAGTTTACAGGTAACCTTTGAGATATTTTGTCGTCACTTTTGAGCAAGTTGGAACCTGTGTTTTTCTGGATCAAACGCGCCAAATAAATTGACATTGTGGATATATATCGACGGAATTAATCGAACAAAAGGACCATTTGTGATGTTTATGGGACATATTGGAGTGCCAACAACAGAAGCTCGTCAAAGGTAAGGCATGAATTACAATTTTATTTATGTGTTTTGTGTTGCGCCTGCAGGGTTGAAATATGCGTATCTCTCTTTGTTTACAATGGCGCTATCCTCAGATAATAGCATCGTATGCTTTCGCCGAAAAGCCTATTTTAATTCTGACATGTTGGCTGGATACACAACCAGTGTAGATTTAATTTGGTATCTTTCATGTGTGATGTAATGAAAGTTTCATTTTATAGTAATTTTCATAGTAATTAATTTTTTATTTGGTGCTCTGCATTTTCTCAGGCTTTTTGCCAAGTGAGACAGTAGCGTCCCGTCTAAACTCAGATTTCTTTTATATAAATATGAACTTTACCGAACAAAACATACATGTATTGTGTAACATGAAGTCCTATGAGTGTCATCTGATGAAGATCATCAAAGGTTATTGATTCATTTTATCTCTATTTCTGCTTTTTGTTACTGCTCTCTTTGGCTGGAAAAATGGCTGTCTTTTTCTGTGACTTGGCTCATACCTAACATAATCGTTTGGTGTGCTTTCGTCGTAAAGCCTCTTTGAAATCGGACACTTTGGCTGGATTTACAACAAGTGTATCTTTAAAATGGTGTAAAATACTTGTATGTTTGAGGAATTTAAATTATGGGATTTCTGTTGTTTTGAATTTGGCGCCCTGCAGTTTCACTGGCTGTTGACGAGGTGGGACGCTACCGTCCCACATACCCTAGAGAAGTTAAGGACAACAAAATCAAGGTATTGGAGTGGCCATCACAAAGCCCTGACCTCAAACCTATAGAAAATGTGTCGGCAGAACTGAAAAAGCGTGTGCAAATAAGGAGGCCTACACACCTGTCTCAGTTACACCACCTCTGTCAGGAGGAATGGGCCAAAATTCACCCAACTTATTGTGGGAAGGTTGTGGATGGCTACCCGAAAAGGTTGACCCAGGTTAAACAATTTAAAGGTAATGCTACCAAATACTAATTGAGTGCATGTAAACTTCTGACCCACTATGAATGTGAAAACTGAAATAATTATACTTTCTACTATTATTCTGACATTTCCCATTCTTAAAATAGAGTGCTGAACCTAACTGACCTAAGACACTGAATTTTTACTAGGCTTAAATGTCAGGAATTGTGAAAAAACTGAGTTTAAATGTAGTTGGCTAAGGTGTATGTAAACTTCTGACTTGAGCTGTAGATATTCCATAAAAAATCTGTCATTTCCAGCTACAATAGTAATTTACAACATTAACCTGTCTAGGATCAGCGTGGCGCTAGCGGCACACCCCCCCCCCCCACTGACAAACCAGTGCCGCGAAATTCAAAAAAAATATTTTTTTAAAATATTTAACTTTCACACATTAAAGTCCAATACAGCTAATGAAAGACACAGATCTTGTGAATCCAGTCAACATTTCCGATTTTTAAAATGTTTTACAGGGAAGACACAATATGTAAAGATGTACATCTATTACCTAAAAACACATTAGCATAATCCACCATCTTTTATTTGTCCACCAACACCAGTAGCCATCACCAATTCGGCTAAACTAAGATATTTATAGCCCCTAACCAACAAAAAAACTCATTAGATGACAGTCTGATAACATATTTATGGTATGGGATAGGTTTTGTTAGAAAAAAGTGCATATTTCAGGTAGATGGCATAGTTTACAATTGCACCCACCATCACAAATGGACTAGAATAATTACAATGAGCAACGTGTTTACCTAACTACTAATCATCAAACATTTCGTAAAAATACACAGCATACACGAATCGAAAGACACAGATCCTGTGAATACAGACAATATTTCAGATTTTCTAAGTGTCTTACAGCGAAAACACAATAAATCGTTATATTAGCTTAGCACATAGCAATTAGCAGCCCAGCATTGATTCTAGCCAAAGTGAGCGATAAAAGTCAACATCGCCAAAAGATATTAATTTTTTCACTAACCTTCTCAGAATTCTTCCGATGACACTCCTGTAACATCACATTACAACATGCATATACAGTTTGATCGAAAATGTTTATATTTAGCCACCAAAATCATGGTTAGACAATGTGAAATGTAGACAAGCTGGTAAAGAAAAAGTCCTTGCGCCACTTAGACAGTGATCTACTCTTATACATAAATACTCATAAACGTGACTAAAAAATATAGGGTGGACAGGGATTGATAGACAATTTAATTCTTAATACAATTGCGTTATTACATTTTTTAATTTATCCTTACTTTTCAATACAGTTTGCGCCAAGCGAAGCTACGTCAAAAAACATGGCGTCCTAAGCCACTAAAATGTTTCGACAGAAACACGATTTATCATAATAAAAATGTCCTACCTTGAGCTGTTCTTCCATCAGTATCTTGGGCAAAGGATCCTTTCTTGGGAGAAATCGTCTTTTGGTGGAAAGCTGTCCTCTTGCCATGTGGAAATGTCAACTGCGTTCGGGATGAACTGAAAAGCGTGCCCAACTTTTCACATCGTTGCAAAAATAAATGTCCCAAAATCGCACTAAACGGATATAAATTGCTATAAAACGCTTTAAATTAACTACCTTATGATGTTTTTAACTCCTATAACGAGTGAAAAGATGACCGGAGAAATATAACAGGCTAAACTAACGCTTGGAACAGGTGCGCGCCGGTGTCCTCTAGGCTCATGACGCAGCTCCCAAAGAATGACTAGCTTCAGGGTTTTTTCATTTGTAGGGCCTGTGAACGCGCAATCGACCCCGTTGGAATCGTCATCACGTAAAGGCATCCAGGGGAAGACGTAAGAAGTGTCCGTATAGTCATAGCAACGACAGTGCCCTTTTAACTGACTTCAGAAGAGTGGCCAACATTTCTCAAATCTGACTCCATGTCAGGGAAATTGCTGTAGAATGGGCTCTGTTCCACTTAGAGACAAAATTTCAACTCCTATAGAAACTATAGACTGTTTTCTATCCAATAATAATAATAATATGCATATTGTACGATCAAGGATTTTGTGGGAAGCCGTTTAAAAAATTAGCCAAATTAGCATAAATAGTCTAAACAGCGCCCCCATCCCCAACAGGTTAACAATGTCTACACTGTATTTCTGATCAACTGTAATTACAACATAGGCACAATGTAACCAGGCCTGGTATATATAGCGGATTTTGAAAAGGCCTTTGATAAAGTAAGACTGGATTTTATTGATTTACATTTACATTTTAAGTCATTTAGCAGACGCTCTTATCCAGAGCGACTTACAATTACATACATTCATACTTTTTTTTTTTGTACTGGCCCCCTGTGGGAATCGAACCCACAACCCTGGCGTTGCAAGCGCCATGCTCTACCAACTGAGCCACACAGGGCCCTATTGATAAATGTCTGAATTTTTTTCAATTTGGTTGATTCTCTTATAAAATAGGTATAAGTAATGTAAAGCAACCCCAGCTGTAAAATAGCAAATAGCGGCTACATCTCAGACAGTTTTGAATTGTCAAGAGGAGTAAAACAAGGTTGTCCACTGTCATCATATCTATTTGTTATGGCCATTGAAATGCTAGCTATTAAAATCTGATTAAATTGCAACATTCGAGGATTATAAATCCAAGGCTTAAAAACAAAGGTGTCCATGTATGCCAATGACTCAAGTTTTATATTAAGTCTGCAAGCTAGATCCCTGAAATGTCTCATTCAAGATCTAGATAACTCTCTGGACTAAAATCTAATTACGATAAGTGTACAATATTACGTATTGGATCTTTATAAAATAAACTTTTTACATTACCCTGCAATTTACCTATAAAATGGGCTGACGGTGAAGTCGACATACTTGGTATTCATATCACAAAATATGTACATGCGCTCTCCACAATGAATTTCAGTAGAAAACTTGTAAAAATAGACAAGATCCTGCAACCATGGAGAGGTAAATACCTGTCTATTTATGGAAAAATTGCCCTTATTAACTCTTTAGTCATATCTCAGTTTACTCACTTATTTATGGCACTGCCTACTTTTCAAATCATATGAGCAAATAATATTTTGCTTTATCTAGGACGCTAAACCAGACAATATATATAATGAATATGAATTGGGTGGGTTGAGATTATTAAATATAAAAGCACTAAACATCTCGCTAAAAGCTTCACTTATTCAAATATTTTACTTGAACCCTAAATGTTTCTCAAGTGGGTTAGAAAAGCTCATCCATTGTTTCAAAATTGCCCTTTTGCCTTTGTGCAGATTGACATGTCTCATTTCGAATAATTGAAAATTATGTATTTTTTAAAGTATCTCTCTTTTTCAAACAAGCGTTGCAGAGCTGGCTACAATTTCAATTTCATCCCGCTAAAAAGATACAATAAATATTACAACAAATATTATTGTCACGCCCTGGCCTTAGTATTCTTTGTTTTCTTTATTATTTTAGTTAGGTCAGGGTGTGACATGGGGAATGTTTGTGTTTGGTCTCGTTTTGGGTGGTTATATGGAAAAGGGGGTGTTGGGTTTAGAGTATGGGTTTGTGTTGAGTGAGTGTTTCTAAGTATGTCTATGGTTAAGTGAATGTTCTAGGTATGTCTATGGTTGCCTGAGTGGTTCTCAATTAGAGACAGATGTCTTTCATTTGTCTCTGATTGGGAGCCATATTTTAGGCGGCCATAGGCATCAGGTTTTTGTCGGGTCATTGTCTAGGTCTGTGTCTGTGTCTAGGTTGCATGTTTGCATTTCGTTCGGTTCTAGCTTCACGGTCGTCTATTTGTTGTTTTGCTTCGTTCGTTTTCTCCTAAATAAAGAGAAGATGTATTTTTTACATGGTCCTCTCTCTCTCCCATGGTCGATCGTGACAGAATGACCCGAACACTCAGGACCAAGCAACGTGAAAGGAGGGAGCCAGAGCCCGTTGTGCAGATACTGGAGGTGAGCAATGGGAAGGATACAGAGACTGTTAAGGATTTATTGAGGAGTTTGGAGGAGAGTGAAAAGAGGGAGCTGCTGTGTTGGTGCGTGAGGCATGACATCCACCCGACAGAGCGTGTGCGGGATGTGATGTTACCTGAGTCAGCTCTTCATGCTCGTCCTGAGTTGCGTGCTAACCGTCTGGGAATGACAGTCCCACGAACCAGGCCTCCTGTGTGCATTCCTAGTCCTACACCTCCTGTAACACCTTCCCGCCCCAGCCCGGTACCACCAGTTCCGGCACCACGCCCCAGGATTCCAGGGTGTCTCCAGAGCCCTGTTCGCATTGTTGCTTCTCCCCGCACTCGCCCTGAGGTGCGTGTCCTCATCCCGGTACCACCTGTGCCGGTACCACGCACTAGGCCTATAGTGCGCTTTGAGAGCCCAGTGTGTCCTGTTGCTGCTCCCCGCACTAGCCCTGAGATGTGTGTCCCCAGCCCGGTACCACCAGTTCCGGCACCACGCACTAGGCCTAATGTGCGTATCCAGGGTCCAGTATGCCCTGTTCCTTCTCCCCGCACTAACCTTCAGGTGCGTGTCCCCAGCCCGGCACCACCAGTTCCGGCACACGCACCAGGCCTATAGTGCGCCTCAGCCGGCCAGAGCTGCCCGTCTACCCAGTGCCATCTGAGTCATCCGTCTACCCAGTGCCATCTGAGTCATCCGTCTACCCAGTGCCATCTGAGTCATCCGTCTACCCAGTGCCATCTGAGTCATCCGTCTACCCAGTGCCATCTGAGTCATCCGTCTACCCAGTGCCATCTGAGTCATCCGTCTACCCAGTGCCATCTCAGTCATCCGTCTACCCAGTGCCATCTGAGTCATCCGTCTACCCAGTGCCATCTGAGTCACCCGTCTACCCAGTGCCATCTGAGTCACCTGTCTACCCAGTGCCATCTGAGTCACCTGTCTACCCAGTGCCATCTGAGTCACCCGTCTACCCAGTGCCATCTGAGTCACCCGTCTACCCAGTGCCATCTGAGTCACCCGTCTACCCAGTGCCATCTGAGTCACCCGTCTACCCAGTGCCATCTGAGTCACCCGTCTACTCATTGCCATCTGGGTCATCCGTCTACCCAGTGCCATCTGAGTCATCCGTCTACCCAGTGCCATCTGGGTCATCCGTCTACCCAGTGCCATCTGGGTCATCCGTCTACCCAGTGCCATCTGGGTCATCCGTCTACCCAGTGCCATCTGAGTCATCCGTCTACCCAGTGCCATCTGAGTCATCCGTCTACCCAGTGCCATCTGAGTCATCCGTCTACCCAGTGCCATCTGAGTCATCCGTCTACCCAGTGCCATCTGAGCCATCCGTCTACCCAGTGCCATCTGAGCCATCCGTCTACCCAGCGCCATCTGAGCCGTCAGCCAGCCATGACCAGCCCGAGCCGTCAGCCAGCCATGACCAGCCCGAGCCGTCAGCCAGCCATGACCAGCCCGAGTCGCCCGCCAGCCATGAGCAGCCAGAGCCTTCCGCCAGCCATAAGCAGCCAGAGCCTTCCGCCAGACCGGATCAGCCAGAGCCTTCCGCCAGACCGGATCAGCCAGAGCCTTCCGCCAGACCGGATCAGCCAGAGCCTTCCGCCAGCCATGACCAGCCAGAGCCTTCCGCCAGCCATGACCAGCCAGAGCCGTCCGCCAGCCATGACCAGCCAGAGTCGCCCGCCAGCCCGGATCAGCCAGAGCCTTCCGCCAGCCCGGATCAGCCAGAGCCTTCCGCCAGCCCGGATCAGCCAGAGCCTTCCGCCAGCCCGGATCAGCCAGAGACTTCCGCCAGCCATGACCAGCCAGAGCCGTCCGCCAGCCATGACCAGCCAGAGTCGCCCGCCAGCCATGAGCAGCCAGAGCCTTCCGCCAGCCATGAGCAGCCAGAGCCTTCCGCCAGCCCGGATCAGCCAGAGCCTTCCGCCAGCCCGGATCAGCCAGAGCCTTCCGCCAGCCCGGATCAGCCAGAGCCTTCCGCCAGCCCGGATCAGCCAGAGCCTTCCGCCAGCCCGGATCAGCCAGAGCCTTCCGCCAGCCCGGATCAGCCAGAGCCTTCCGCCAGCCCGGATCAGCCAGAGCCTTCCGCCAGCCCGGATCAGCCAGGGCCTTCCGCCAGCCCGGATCAGCCAGATCCGTCAGCCAGCCGTGACCAGCCGGAGCCGTCAGTCAGCCATGACCAGCCGGATCCGTCAGTCAGCCATGAGCAGTCAGATCCGTCAGCCAACCATGAGTTATCCAGCCAGGATCCGTCCCTCAGTCCGGAGCTGCCGTCCCTCAGTCCGGAGCTGCCGTCCCTCAGTCCGGAGCTGCCGTCCCTCAGTCCGGAGCTGCCGTCCCTCAGTCCGGAGCTGCCGTCCCTCAGTCCGGAGCTGCCGTCCCTCAGTCCGGAGCTGCCGTCCCTCAGTCCGGAGCTGCCGTCCCTCAGTCCGGAGCTGCCGTCCCTCAGTCCGGAGCTGCCGTCCCTCAGTCCGGAGCTGCCGTCCCTCAGTCCGGAGCTGCCCCTTATCCTGGTGCTGCCCCTTATCCTGGGGCTGCCCCTTAGTCCGGTGCTGCCCCTTAGTCCGGTGCTGCCCCTTAGTCCGGTGCTGCCCCTTAGTCCGGTGCTGTCCCTTAGTCCGGTGTTGCCCCTTAGTCCGGTGCTGCCCCTTAATCCAGTGGGGTTAAGGTGGAGGGTGGCCATTGGGAGGAGGCTACGGAGGCGGGTAGTGACTATGGTGGGGTGGGGACCACGACCAGTGCCGGAGCCGCCGCCGTGGACGGACGCCCACCCAGACCCTCCCCTAGACTTTGTGCTGGTGCGCCCGGAGTTCGCACCTTAAGGGGGGGGTTATGTCACGCCCTGGCCTTAGTATTCTTTGTTTTCTTTATTATTTTAGTTAGGTCAGGGTGTGACATGGGGAATGTTTGTGTTTTGTCTCGTTTTGGGTGGTTATATGGAAAAGGGGGTGTTGGGTTTAGAGTATGGGTTTGTGTTGAGTGAGTGTTTCTAGGTATGTCTATGGTTAAGTGAATGTTCTAGGTATGTCTATGGTTGCCTGAGTGGTTCTCAATTAGAGACAGATGTCTTTCATTTGTCTCTGATTGGGAGCCATATTTTAGGCGGCCATAGGCATCAGGTTTTTGTCGGGTCATTGTCTAGGTCTGTGTCTGTGTCTAGGTTGCATGTTTGCATTTCGTTCGGTTCTAGCTTCACGGTCGTCTATTTGTGGTTTTGCTTCGTTCGTTTTCTCCTGAATAAAGAGAAGATGTATTTTTTACATGCTGCGCCTTGGTCCTCTCTCTCTCCCATGGTCGATCGTGACAGTTATGGCTGAACTCAACTGTGCTCGTTGATAAAATACCTGTATTTGTGGGAAAGATGTTTGAAAAGGGTATTTTGTTTTTAACTTCTTATGGCTGGGGGCAGTATTGAGTAGCTTGGATGAATAAGGTGCCCAGAGGTGCTCAGAGTAAACTGCCTGCTCCTCAGTCCCAGTTGCTAATATATGCATATTATTAGTATATTTGGATAGAAAACATTCTGAAGTTTCTAAAACTATTTGAATGATGTCTGTGAGTATAACAGAACTCATATGGCAGGCAAAAACCTGAGAAGAAATCCAAACAGGAAGTTGGAAATCTGAGGTTGGTCAATTTTCAACTCAGCCCCTATTGAAGATACAGTGGGATATTAGTCATGTTGCACTTCCTAAGGCATGTTTGAGGCTTCTACTGTAAAGGGGGGCTGAATGAGAGGGGATTGAGTCAGAGGTCTGGCAGAGTGCCAGGAGTTGGTCACGCGCATTCACATGAGAGGTAGCTTCCGTTCCATTTGCTTTTTCTGAAGACAAAGAAATTCTCCAGTTCGAACATTATCGTCACATTCCTGACCTTATTTTCCTTTTGTTTAGCTTTGTTTAGTTGGTCAGGACGTGAGCTGGGTGGGCAGTCTATGTATTTGTTTCTATGTTTAGGTTCATTGTTATTTAGCCTTATATGGTTCTCAATCAGGGGCAGGTGTTTGACTGTTCCTCTGATTGAGAACCATATTAAGGTAGGCTGTTCACACCGTTTGTTTGTGGGTGATTGTTGCTGTGTCTGTGTCTGTTGCACCACACGGTACTGTTTCGTTTCGTCCGTTCTTTCCTGTTCGTGCGTTCATTGTTTTATGTTCACAAGTTCAGGTCTGTTAACGTCGTTTATTGTTTTGTAGTTTGTTTAAGAGTTTTTCCGTCTTCGTCTTTCTGTAAATAAATCATTATGTCATCATACCTCGCTGCATATTGGTCCGATCCTTGTTCCTCCTCAGACGAGTGAGAACGAACGTTACTATTATTGAAGATGTATGTTTAAAACCTGCTAAAGATTGATTCTATACATCGTTTGACATGTTTCTACGGACTGTAACGGAACTTTTTGACATTTCGTCTGCAACTAGTGAACGCGCTTCGTGAGTTTTGATTTGTTTACCAGAAAAGTAGCTATTTGGACATAAATGACGGACATTATCGAAGAAATCAAACATTTATTGTGGAACTGGGATTCCTGGGAGTGCATTCTGATGAAGATCATCAAAGGTAAGTGAATATTTATAATGTTATTTCTGACTTCTGCTGACTGCACAATATGAGAGATATTCTTTTTGTCTTGATTGGGCTCTTAGCGCCGACCTCAGATTATTGCATGGTTGGATTTTTCCGTAAAGCTTTTTTGAAATCTGACACAGCGGTTGAGTTTTATTTTTATATTTTTAATATATTTTTTATTTCACCTTTATTTAACCAGGTAGGCAAGTTGAGAACAAGTTCTCATTTACAATTGCGACCTGGCCAAGATAAAGCAAAGCAGTTCGACACATACAACAACACAGAGTTACACATGGAGAAGTGGATCTAAAATTCCATGTATAACACATGTATCTTTGATCAACGTTTATTATGAGCATTTCGGGAAATTGATGTGGCTCTCTGCAAATCACCGGATGATTTTGGAACTACTGAACATAACGCGCCAATGTAAACTGAGATTTTTTTTATATAAATATGAACTTTACCAAACAAAACATACATGTATTGTGTAACATGAAGTCCTATGAGTGTCATCTGATGAAGATCATCAAAGGTTAGTGATTAGTTTGATCTCTATTTCTGCTTTGTGTTACTCCTATTTTTGGCTGGAAAAAGGGCTGTTTTTCTGTGATTTGGTAGTGACCTAACATAATTGTTTGTGGTGCTTTCGCTGTAAAGCCTTTTTGAATTCGGACACTGTGGTGTGATTAACAACAAGATGACCTTTTAAATGGTATAAGATACTTGTATGTTTGAGGAATTTTAATTATGAGATTTCTGTTTTTTTAATTTGGCGCCCTGCACTTTCACTGGCTGTTGTCATATTGATCCCGTTAACGGGATCGCAGCCATAAGAAGTTTTAAGAAGGAAAGAAATTCGACAAATTAACTTTTAACAAGGCACACCTGTTAATTGAAATGCATTCCAGGTGACTACCTCATGAAGCTGGTTGAGCGAATGCCAAGACTGTGCATGTCACGCCCTGGCCTTAGTATTATTTGTTTTCTTTATTATTTTAGTTAGGTCAGAGTGTGACATGGGGTATGTGTGTGTTTGGGGTATTATATGGTAGAGGGGGTGTTGGTGGTAGTGTATGGGTTTGTGTTGAGTGTGTGTATCTAGCTGTGTCTATGGTTGTGTGGAGTTTTCTAGGAAAGTCTATGGTTGCCTGAATGGGTTCTCAATTAGAGACAGCTGGTTTCTGTTGTCTCTAATTGGGAACCATATTTAAGGCGATCATAGGCTTTAGCTATTTGTGGGTCATTGTATATGTCGAACGTAAGTAGTTTGTGTGTGCACTTGCGTTTTAAGTTTCACGATCGTTTGTTGTTTTTGTTAGTTTGTATAAGTGTTAAGTGTTCATCTTCGTCGTTGTAATAAAAATAAGATGTATTCAAGTCATGTTGCGCCTTGGTCCTCTCATTCACGTCAAGACGATCGTGACAGTGCAAAGCTGTCATCAAGGAAAATGGTGGCTGCTTTGAAGAATCTCAAATATAAAATATATTTAAATTTGTTTAACCTGTCTAGGATCAGCGTGGCGCTAGCGGCACCCCCCCCCCCCCCCCCACTGAAAAACCAGTGCCGCGAAATTCAAAAAAAATATTTTTTTTAAATATTTAACTTTCACACATTAAAGTCCAATACAGCTAATGAAAGACACAGATCTTATGAATCCAGTCAACATTTCCGATTTTTAAAATGTTTTACAGGGAAGACACAATATGTAAAGATGTACATCTATTACCTAAAAACACATTAGCATAATCCACCATCTTTTATTTGTCCACCAACACCAGTAGCCATCACCAATTCGGCTAAACTAAGATATTTATAGCCCCTAACCAACAAAAAAACTCATTAGATGACAGTCTGATAACATATTTATGGTATGGGATAGGTTTTGTTAGAAAAAAGTGCATATTTCAGGTATATGGCATAGTTTACAATTGCACCCACCATCACAAATGGACTAGAATAATTACAATGAGCAACGTGTTTACCTAACTACTAATCATCAAACATTTCGTAAAAATACACAGCATACACGAATCGAAAGACACAGATCCTGTGAATACAGACAATATTTCAGATTTTCTAAGTGTCTTACAGCGAAAACACAATAAATCGTTATATTAGCTTAGCACATAGCAATTAGCAGCCCAGCATTGATTCTAGCCAAAGTGAGCGATAAAAGTCAACATCGCCAAAAGATATTAATTTTTTCACTAACCTTCTCAGAATTCTTCCGATGACACTCCTGTAACATCACATTACAACATGCATATACAGTTTGATCGAAAATGTTTATATTTAGCCACCAAAATCATGGTTAGACAATGTGAAATGTAGACAAGCTGGTAAAGAAAACGTCCTTGCGCCACTTAGACAGTGATCTACTCTTATACATAAATACTCATAAACGTGACTAAAAAATATAGGGTGGACAGGGATTGATAGACAATTTAATTCTTAATACAATTGCGTTATTACATTTTTTAATTTATCCTTACTTTTCAATACAGTTTGCGCCAAGCGAAGCTACGTCAAAAAACATGGCGTCCTAAGCCACTAAAATGTTTCGACAGAAACACGATTTATCATAATAAAAATGTCCTACCTTGAGCTGTTCTTCCATCAGTATCTTGGGCAAAGGATCCTTTCTTGGGAGAAATCGTCTTTTGGTGGAAAGCTGTCCTCTTGCCATGTGGAAATGTCAACTACGTTCGGGATGAACTGAAAAGCGTGCCCAACTTTTCACATCGTTGCAAAAATAAATGTCCCAAAATCGCACTAAACGGATATAAATTGCTATAAAACGCTTTAAATTAACTACTTTGTGATGTTTGTAACTCCTATAACGAGTGAAAAGATGACCGGAGAAATATAACAGGCTAAACTAACGCTTGGAACAGGAGAGGGTCGGTGTCTTCCACGCGCGTTACGCAGCAAGAAAAGACTTGCTAGCTAAAGGTTTTTTTCATTTGTAGGGCCTGTGAACGAGCAATCGAGCCCGTTGGAATCGTCATCACGTAAAGGCATCCAGGGGAAGACGTAAGAAGTGTCCGTATAGTCATAGCAACGACAGTGCCCTTTTAAATGACTTCAGAAAAGTGGCCAACGATTCTCAAATCTGACTCCATGTCAGGGAAATTGCTGTAGAATGGGCTCTGTTCCACTTAGAGACAAAATTTCAACTCCTATAGAAACTATAGACTGTTTTCTATCCAATAATAATAATAATATGCATATTGTACGATCAAGGATTTTGTGGGAAGCCGTTTAAAAAATTAGCCACATTAGCATAAATAGTCTAAACAGCGCCCCCATCCCCAACAGGTTAACACTTTTTTGGTTACTACATGATTCCTAATGTGTTATTTCATAGTTTTGATGTCTTCACTATTATTCTACAATGTAGAAAATAGTACAAATAAAGAAAAACCCTGGAATGAGTAGTTATGTCTAAACTTTTGACTGGTACTGTATATCACTCGTGCGCATTGTAATTATATTATGTATATATTTCAACATTACTGTAATGTTTAGCACATTTGACTGAGTTTCATGTGTAGAAGTCCAATAGGCTGTTTAGTCCAACAGGCTGTTTAGTCTGACTACAGTAGGCCTTATGCCTGCTGTAGTGTATAGCCCTTGCTGTTATATACTTACCTGTGCTAGCTTTTACAGACATGCCATTCATATTATAGCAGTTTTATAGCCTAAGTTTTCTTTATCATCTTCCCTTTCAGGAACATATAGTTAATGTTAGTTCTCACTGGACATGATTCTCAGTTATCTGAACCATGAGTGGTCAGATATGTGTGTGATGTGTGTCTGAATGTGGACTTCTTCCGTTCTCTGCAACCCTACCCCTATTTTTCAGTGGTAGTAGAGTAGGGGACTGAGGGCACACACTTACTATGTTGAAATCTCTGTTATGAATGCATTATAATGTTTTTCAAATGTATAACTGCCTTTGCATCAGCTAATTGGGATCCATAATAAATACAAATACAAATGGGGTGACAGGCAGCCAAGAGGTGGAGAGATGGGCCAGCAACCAACGGGTCACCGGGTGGAATCTCAAGTCGATTGGGATAATCTGATGGGAGTGAACTGGCAAAGTGAAAGAGATAGTTCACCCAAATTCATATTCAACTCAAAGTGTGATTATGAGCTCAATAAAGTTACTTTAAGATCATTTGAACATGAAGTGCAAAAATTGCTGTTGTAATATCAGGATGTTGACTTGCATTGGTTTGCTGGACAACATGCTTAAGAGGTTAGCATTTGGAGACTATAACACCCATCCATAACAGCTGTCAAAAACACAGTACTTTGTCCACATACTGCTAAACTGGGTAAGGAAACTTTTACATCATCTTGTAATTTGTGATAACTATCTCTTGAAAGTCATTTTTGTCACGTTTTGTTGTAGTTGTCACTTACTTTGCACTGTCTGGTATATCATACCCTTCATTCTTAAAACTTTTTAGGGATAGGCATCCCGTCAATGGGGCAGCGCCGTGTGAAAAAATGCCATGCTATTGTTTGAGGAGAGCTCCTAACAACAAAACACTTTTTTCACCGCAATAGGTTTAATAAATTCACCTCTGAAGGTGAAATGTGTACTTACATTCTGAAATCTTGCTCTGATTTATCATCCCAAGGGTCCCAGAGATAACATGAAGTGTCGTTTTGTTAGATAAAATCCCTTTTCATATCCTAAAAAGGTCCATATAGCATGCACGATCGATTTTGTATTTCCAATCGTTCAATTTGCAAAGAAAGGAATCTGTGAAAATCTAACCCACTCATTAGGAGTGTAGTATATCCTATAGGACACCAAATTTGGTCAGAGAGCAACGCCTTCATGGCGTGCCGATGACACGGGCGGTCAACACTTGATTGATTGACATCAAGCCTTTCCTTTTGGACAAAAATTGCAAGAATATAGGGAGTTATGTAGTTATGAATTCTGGGTGTTTTGCAAATGTTGAACTTACAATATGGCTACTAATACTGGAAAACCTAAATCAAAGTCCAAAGATACAGATTTGGCAATATTCTTGCAGAAAATGTAATGTAAATGTAAATGTGTCCTTCACGATTTGCCCAAATGTACCTGGGTGACTTCACACTAAGTGTCATGTAACTTGCTCATACTTCAAGTTATCAGTCTAAAAGTTGCACATACACTGCTTCCAACTTGTGGACACCATCGGAATTTACAACCAGAGTGATGGCTAGATCTGGGACCTTTCTGTTGCATTTCAAAGATGGTTGTAAAAAATACATTTAAAAAATGATTGTTTTTTTCTTTGTATTTTCTTCTACCAGATCTATTGTGTTATGATCTCCTACATTCAATTCACATTTCCACAAACCTCAATGTGTTTCCTTTCAAATGGTACCAGCAATATTCATATCCTTGCTTCAGGGCCTGAGCTACAAACAGGTAGATTTGGGTATGTCATTTTTAGGTGAAAATTGAAAAAAGGGTGCTATCCCTAAGTTTTAATGCAAGCTTGTTGTTATTAACCATCACTGGTACTGATTATATTATGGACATGTTAACAGCTCCATTTTAGAAGGTTAGAAGTGGACTGCCTTTAATCTCCACAAAGTGTAATTGGATGTAATGACTGGGTAACTGAAAAAATGTTGGTCAATAAAAATAAATGTTTTGATAATAGTGAATGAATTGGTGTATAGTGACTCTAATTATGACAAGGTCCTAAGCTTAAAATAGTATCATTACTATTATTATTGTACAGGTGAAATCATCTAGCAGGAGTTTTTATCCTTAGCAGTTTGCGCTTATTAGAAGGCATTCAAGGCAACCTGACCCACAAAAGTGCCCTTGAACTATATACACCATTGTTATTTATAACTTGTTTTGTCAGTAGAATTGGATGAGATTATTTTCTGGTGCTCACTGCAATACACTGCCCTACTCTCAGCTTCCGTGTCAAAGATGACAGCAGACTTAAAGGATTTCACAGCCGGCCATCATCAGAGAGCAAACCTGTCTCTTGTTATTTGAGCTTCCTTTCACTTGTGCCATGGCTAAAATTGCTGTAACTTTTAGTTTGGTTCCATTTCGTTCGATTTCTTTTAGGGCTTAAGGTAACACTTCACAAAGATCCTGTGACGATTATAATGCATTATCAGATATTACTAGGATACAAAGTTTCACACTGAAATGAATACATTGAATGACCATCTATTTTTCAGTATTCATAACTTCCAAATGCATTTTGAGGGTAAACTGATATCATCAACCTCATATATTGTGGTATTTAAAGGGGGGCTGAACTTCCTTATTTTCATATTGCTCATTAAGAAATGCTAGTTGCCTATCTGAAGCCAAACCGGAGTTGGGGGTGTGGTTTGATGTGGGTGTTTCTTGCGTGTGCCTTTGCCATTCATTCACAACAAACAAGGGCTGAAGTGAGCAGTGACAGCGAAGTTAACTTAACTAGCTTTGCTATGGAGAAAAGTTTTGAAGTTCTCACCTCCTGCCTGACTCGCCATCTTGATGGTCAGCAAATTCAGTGCTATGTGTTGGCTAAAGGCTGCGCTGACCTTGTGTTTAGCCAAGCTGACAGCAGCTCGCTAGCATAGCTTGGGGATAGCTGTAGCTGGCTAGCCTATCTAGCTAGCTGATATTTCTCTGTCAAATCACATTTATGCTAAGATAGCAAGAACCAGTGTCTGGAATGTGTTTCATAAGACACTCGTTCTACAACACCTTGCTACAAAAGTAGCTGGCAACTTACTTTCAAAGTTTCATCACGTCATGTGAAGACATGCTACTGTGAAAAAGATATCAACTGTGAGTTGAATGCCCGTGGTCTCCAGTCAGCACAGCTGTCCTACAACACAATATTCTATAACTGGCAAGTTTTGTCTTGTCTTGTCTCTCTCCACTGCTAGATATTTCCCAGGGGACAAATCCCAGAACTACTAACACCCCTACGGGTGTAGGCTACATGTGGACATTGCACAAACATTGCTCTGCTTGAGTGTAGATACATTTATCATCATCATTTAACATTTACATTTAAGTCAATTAGCAGACGCTCTTATCCAGAGCGACTTACAAATTGGTGCATTCACCTTATGACATCCAGTGGAACAGCCACTTTACAATAGTGCATCTAAATCATAAAAACGTATGGGTGTGTTTGTGTGGGTGTGTTTGTGTTACAAAGATATAACATTACCTGCTGTAAATATCAAATTGATGTGCTTATAAAGAGTGTGTGCCATGACTTACCTAGCCATTAAAGATAATTTGTGTAGAGTACAACTTCAGCTGTCTAACCAGAACTAGAATGTTCTAGTTGTCTATTTGGCCAAATCTAAGGATTTGGCTGTCTAACCACACACTGACATGCACAGCTCTTTGGGTGAGGTTCTGTCTGCTAGTCTCAAGTGGATGATGAAGTCCCTTCAATCTATGTTATGCAGTCAGGCAGCAGGAGGGGTGGAGTGCATGACATCCTAGATATGACAGAGTTTGCCCCAACCCATGGGTCCAGCAGGCAGAGTTCAATAGCTATAAGCAGATTTGAGATGCAGGAGGATGGCACTCTTCTCATACCACTCTTTAGGCTGCTGATCAATTCAAAGCTTCCTCCAGGAGGCTACACTGCTTCTTGACACACTGCTCACTTAACCCGGAAGTCAGCTGCATCAATGTATCGGAGGAAACATCGTCCAGCTGACAACCGGAGTCAGCTTCCAGGCACCCGGCCCACCACAAGGAGTCGCTAGAGCACGATGGGACAAAGAAATCCCGTCCGGCCAAACGCTCCCCTAACCCGGGCAACGCTGAGCCAATTGTGCGCTGCCTCATGGGTCACCCGGTAACGGCTGGCTGTGACACAACCTGGGATCAAACCGGGGCTCTAGTGATGCATCAAGCACTGAGATGCAGTGCCTTAGACTGCTGTGCCACTCGGGAGGCCCGGGCTGTTTTTTTTAAAGGGAATTACTACAAACTAACAGAGTGGAAAGTGAAATCAGGAACACACAGAAAATGTTAAATACAATAATAATAAATACAATAATATATATTTTCTTAATGTGATGAGATTTTAACTAGGACTATAAAATAATGAAGAAATATTTAAAATATTTAAAATGAATAACACCTGGGAACATGTTTAAAACACCAACATCCACTGAAGAAAAGTGTTAAAAATGCATGCAATTTTCGTTTGTTTTTGTCCTTATATTTAAAGGCTGTTTTTTACCCACATTTTACATTAAATAAGAGGTGATATTTTCTTTTGAACAGAACAGACACGGACTGCTAGTTAGCTAGCAAACGTGAGCTGATTATCATGTAGCAGCCAATGCTGACTAGCGTCACTAGAATGCTAACCTTAGCTAACTAGCTAATGTCGAAACACCATAGCCATCGGTCCACAAAATCAAGCAAATTGTACCGTACTCATGACAAAATCATGTTTTGACATTTTGGTGAATATTTATATTTTGAACTTTTTTTGCTTAGTAACATTGCAAATATAATTTTTTGGGGCATGTATGTATCTATTTATGTCTTGGGATGAGAAAAAATATTCAAGTCACAAATTCTCATGAGATACTGCAAGAATTTGCGCACTCATGGATACGGAGCCTCAGAAATAAAAGATGCTGTTAACTGGCTCATCAGGTGACTCGCAAAAAGCTGTCTCATCAGGTGACTCACAATGAACCTGGATGACAGAGACATCCACCAAATGTCAGAGGTGTTATATTTACTAAATAGCAGCATTCATTATCATATTATCAGCATGGTGTTGACGTAAACCTTTATTCAGTCTTCTTACAGTGCCATTATGTTCCACAAAAGGATTCACCCTGGGAGGTGAAAAGGTGTTCATCAGCCAAACTACAGTGTATCTTGCATTGCATGAGGCAAAAAAAGAAAGCTGCTAGTGTTTTCAATGAGTCATTCAAACAGTGACTCAGTTGATGATCCTGACACCTTGAATAATTCCTTCAAACATGGCGAGAACACTTGTTCAAGATGCATGGGTCCTCAAACAGACGTTGTAAAAATAGACTGGGCACCCACAGGCTTGTGCATACCTGACTAAGAATGCAGAGATGTGGAAAATGAAATATAGCCAATGATGCAATGTCCAAAATGTCCAAAACAGATTTGTATTATCTTCTTTATGCCTGACACATATGATAGTAAATGTTTAGTGAGATTGGCATCCATGCAGTACAGAGCCAAAATGAATTTACATGTATGAAAACAAACACATTTTATACTCAATAGTGGCTTTTTCCATTCAGAAGTTCAAGCCAAATACAACCACTGTCTGCACCATAATTTTTGGTTGAGTGTTGTTTACCCATTTATTTGCAGAAATAAAAATATAAAAGCAATTATTCATGTGAAGGCATATGGATTAATCAACTCAACCTCCAGAAGTTCTCTAGAATTATGACACTTAATTTCGAACTTTAAAAATACAAACAACAATCCCTACAAACAACAATCCCCATGTCCACACCTCCTGTCAGGCGTCAGTCAAACTGAAACTGAAGCTAACGGGATATCTTAGCCTCAATCCTATCCACAACATCCAGAAGCATAATGCCATTACGGGGCTCAGGGGCTCATGCCCCCTCAGAGGTTTTTCTGTGTGACATTTTAGTTTTTTTGTTTCTCTGTAATACTACTAGCCACCTAGAAATTTTATGAAGTTGGCTTAGCTAACCCAGATAAATTCCCAATCTCCCAACCTCATAACTAGCTACCAAGAAGACATTTCAAGCTATCAATCACGTTAGAGTAGCTAGCTTGTCCAACTATCTTAGCTGGCATGCCTGCTTGCAAGGTTGGCAGACTCTAGAAAAGTAAGCAATTACTAAATGAATGAATGAATGAATGCAGAGAAGCATATTTAGTCCCCCCAAAATATACCAATCAGGAGGATACAGACAGCTCAAGAGGTACGCTTAGATATAAAGAATGAATTCTTCGAAGTTTAACCTGTTGGGGATGGGGGCGCTGTTTAGACTACTTATGCTAATTTGGCTAATTTTTTAAACGGCTTCCCACAAAATCCTTGATCGTACAATATGCATATTATTATTATTATTGGATAGAAAACAGTCTATAGTTTCTATAGGAGTTGAAATTTTGTCTCTAAGTGGAACAGAGCCCATTCTACAGCAATTTCCCTGACATGGAGTCAGATTTGAGAAATGTTGGCCACTGTTCTGAAGTCATTTAAAAGGGCACTGTCGTTGCTATGACTATACGGACACTTCTTACGTCTTCCCCTGGATGCCTTTACGTGATGACGATTCCAACGGGGTCGATTGCGCGTTCACAGGCCATACAAATGAAAAAACCCTGAAGCTAGTCATTCTTTGGGAGCTGCGTCATGAGCCAAGAGGACACCGGCGCGCACTTGTTCCAAGCGTTAGTTTAGCCTGTTATATTTCTCCGGTCATCTTTTCACTCGTTATAGGAGTTAAAAACATCATAAGGTAGTTAATTTAAAGCGTTTTATAGCAATTTATATCCGTTTAGTGCGATTTTGGGACATTTATTTTTGCAACGATGTGAAAAGTTGGGCACGCTTTTCAGTTCATCCCGAACGCAGTTGACATTTCCACATGGCAAGAGGACAGCTTTCCACCAAAAGACGATTTCTCCCAAGAAAGGATCCTTTGCCCAAGATACTGATGGAAGAACAGCTCAAGGTAGGACATTTTTATTATGATAAATCGTGTTTCTGTCGAAACATTTTAGTGGCTTAGGACGCCATGTTTTTTGACGTAGCTTCGCTTGGCGCAAACTGTATTGAAAAGTAAGGATAAATTAAAAAATGTAATAACGCAATTGTATTAAGAATTAAATTGTCTATCAATCCCTGTCCACCCTGTATTTTTTAGTCACGTTTATGAGTATTTATGTATAAGAGTAGATCACTGTCTAAGTGGCGCAAGGACATTTTCTGACCAACTGAGCTACATTTCACATTGTCTAACCATGATTTTGGGGGCTAAATATAAACATTTTCGATCAAACTGTATATGCATGTTGTAATGTGATGTTACAGGAGTGTCATCGGAAGAATTCTGAGAAGGTTAGTGAAAAAATTAATATCTTTTGGCGATGTTGACTTTTATCGCTCACTTTGGCTAGAATCAATGCTGGGCTGCTAATTGCTATGTGCTAAGCTAATATAACGATTTATTGTGTTTTCGCTGTAAGACACTTAGAAAATCTGAAATATTGTCTGTATTCACAGGATCTGTGTCTTTCGATTCGTGTATGCTGTGTATTTTTACGAAATGTTTGATGATTAGTAGTTAGGTAAACACGTTGCTCATTGTAATTATTCTAGTCCATTTGTGATGGTGGGTGCAATTGTAAACTATGAAGTCTACCTGAAATATGCACTTTTTTCTAACAAAACCTATCCCATACCATAAATATGTTATCAGACTGTCATCTAATGAGTTTTTTTGTTGGTTAGGGGCTATAAATATCTTAGTTTAGCCGAATTGGTGATGGCTACTGGTGTTGGTGGACAAATAAAAGATGGTGGATTATGCTAATGTGTTTTTAGGTAATAGATGTACATCTTTACATATTGTGTCTTCCCTGTAAAACATTTTAAAAATCGGAAATGTTGACTGGATTCACAAGATCTGTGTCTTTCATTAGCTGTATTGGACTTTAATGTGTGAAAGTTAAATATTTTAAAAAAATATTTTTTTTGAATTTCGCGGCACTGGTTTTTCAGTGGGGGGGGGGGGGGGTGTGCCGCTAGCGCCACGCTGATCCTAGACAGGCTAAGCCCTGGGTTGTGAGTTCTAAGATGACAAATGGAATTGTTTTAAGACGTTCATACTAAGGATAATTTAGCTACTTAATTTTGAACATTAGGTCTAAAAAATGTAGATATCATTTTTTTTTTTTAGCTTTTACTACTATAGCTCAGAGAAACGCATTGAGTAACACATTCATAAATAGCAAAAAAGACAATCACAGAATAAATCATAACAAACAAGGTTTTGAAATGTCTGTCCTATAGAGTATCTAGGAGATATAAGAAAGCTCAGGAAATGTATTTCGTTTTTTTATACACATATTTAACTCTTTTTTTGGGTAGCCATCTTCCATAGATTTTTCAAACCCATGAGTCCCATGACAAAAAACGGAGAACACCATCTTGTTCGTGAGGGTCTCCCCTTCCCATAGAGGGGTCATAATAATTTGTAGGTCAAACCGGACGGATGCTAAGGACATTTTCACGAGAAGAATGATTTTCAGGATGTCTCATGATCTGACAAACACTGCTCTAGCTCTGCCACCTTTCACCACAGATGCAGAAGTGCGACATAAGCAGATGCGATAGATTGAGACTCATCCTATGCAAAAGAAAAATAAGATATCTCTAGATTAAATTCATGGATTTTGGTGGGGATTTTCTTTATTATGTTAATTAGATTGACGCACCGCTGCATCAATTGACTCTAGTGGGTTAAACTTAATGATAATGGCTCGAGATTGCAGGAAAAAGCTGTTTCAGGTGTTTCAAAAATGTAAAATTCTCCAATTTAAGCATAATCTACTCACATTAGATGGGATGAGATTAATCTTTTGTGCAGATGAAAATTGCTGTGCAAGGTGGTGATTCTGGTAAACGTAAAATCTTATATCTGTGTGTACTATTTTCTGGTCACCTTTGTGTACATGTGTAGGCCTACACCTAGGGTGCAAAATACAGTACCAGTCAAAAGTTTGGACAGCCTTACTCATTCAAGGGGTTTTCTGTATTTATACTATTTTCTAATAATAGTGAAGACAACAAAACTATGAAATAACACATATTGAATCATGTAGTAACAAAGTGTTAAAACTTCTTGTCAATAGGGGGGCGCCATTTCGACTTTGTAAAAATTAGTTCCCAAATTAAACTGCCTCGTACTCAATTATTGCTTGTACAATATGCATATTATTATTACTATTGGATAGAAAACACTCTCTAGTTTCTAAAACCGTTTGAATTATTTCTCTGAGTGAAACAGAACTCATTGTGCAGCACACTTCCTGTCAGGAAGTGAGATTTCTGAAATCGAGGTCTCTGTTCTAGGGTCAGTTTATAAATTCCCTTGTAAGCTATGGGGCTACATGCACTGCATACGCCTTCCTCTGGATGTCAGTAAGGGGTGAGAATTTGAATGGAGTGGATTGCACCATCTGGGGCACTATAAAAGCTCTTGGAACGGAAGGTCCGATCTTTTCAACTGACGCAGGAGGGACATCACCATGGCGTCTTGAAAAGCTTTCGTTTTAGCAGTTCTATATCTCCGGCTCTGATTTAATTTGATTTTTGTCTTAAAAACTTCATAAGGTAGTTAATTTAAACCAACTTATAGCAGTTTATATCAGTTTATTGCGATTTTCTGGAATTTCTTTGTCACGCGCTATCGTGAGTTGGACACCTCTCCGGCACATGGCTAGTATTAGCTGCTATTTCTACAGGAGAAGAGGACATCTTTCAACCAAAAGACGATTGTTCTGGAGAAAGGACACCTTGCCCAAGATTCTGATGGAAGCTCAGCAAATAGTAAGAAGTCTTTATGCTGTTAATTCGTATTTATGTTGACAAATGTTAAACAATAATTCCGCCATGAATTTCGGTGCGGTCTCGCTTTAGCGCACGCTGTATGCGTAGTAACGTTAATTTTAAAAATCTAGCACAGTGGTTGCATTAAGAACTAATGTATCTTTCATATGCTGTCCAACCTGTATTTTTTAGTTAAGTTTATGATTAGTTATCGATTAGATTAGGTGCCTCCAAGATGGCGCCGGACAGATTGCTTGAAGTTTGGCCACTAATCACATTGTATAACCACGATTTGTGCCGCTACAAATGCACATTTTCGAACAAACCCTATATGCATTGTGTAATATGATGTTACAGGACTGTCATCTGAAGAAGTTTATGAAGGTTAGTCAAAAATGATATATCTTTTGCTTGTTTCTTACGATCGCTAACATTTGCTGCTGGTAAATGGCTTGTGTTTCTGGCTATTGTGGTAAGCTAATATAATGCTATATTGTGTTTTCGCTGTAAAACACTTAAAAAATCTGAAATATTGTCTGGATTCACAAGATGTTTGTCTTTAATTTGCTGTATGCTGTGTATTTTTCAGAAATGTTTTATGATGAGTATTTAGGTAATTCACGTTGCTCTTTGTAGTTATTCTAGTCGCTTTGGTGAGAGTTGTGATGGTGGCTGCAATGGTAAACTATGATTTATACCTGAAATATGCAAATTTTTCTAACAAAACATATGCTATACAATAAATATGTTATCAGACTGTCATCTGATGAAGTTGTTTCTTGGTTAGTGGCTATTTATATCTTTATTTGGTCGAATTTGTGATAGCTACTGTCGTGGACAATCGATTCAAATATAACTCTTACAAGAACTTGTGAAATCAAACATAATTTTTAATACAATTGTATAGCAATATGGAATGTCCCGCGGAACACACCCCGCTTCCCAGCCCCGTCTCCAACATTTATACACAAATAGCATATGGGTCCACCCCATATGCAAATAAGCATACTTCTCCTAATTCTTCCTGCCATCATTATCTTTTTAGTTCAGGCTTCCTGCTTGTTCACGCCTACTAACGCCCATTATCTGCTTTCAGTTAAATTATAATAGTGACCGGACCCTCTATCTTAGTGTGTCAGCAGATTATGTGTCTAATGGGTCTAAGTGCCCTAAGCACATATTTCTCTGACAGGTGTATCTCTTAATGGAATCAGCAGACTATGTGTCTAATGGGTCTAAGTGCCCTAAACACATATTTCTCTGACAGGTGTATGCACTTAGTGAAATCAGCAGACTATATGTCTTATGTGCTATCCTATACGTATATATGTATCTCATGTACTTCTACACTACCTATGCAGGAAAAAAATGGTGGAGTAAAAAAAGTGGTGTCTTTTGCTAACGTGGTTAGCTAATAGATTTACATATTGTGTCTTCCCTGTAAAACATTTTAAAAATCAGAAATGATGGCTGGATTCACAAGAAGTGTTCATCTGGTGTCTTGGACTTGTGATTTAATGATATTTAGATGCTAGTATTTACTTGTGACGCTATGCTAGGCTATGCTAGTCAGCTTTTTTACTGATTGGGGTGCTCCCGGGTCCGGGATTGGGAGGAATCAGAGGGCAAACAAATCAAAATATATATTAGATTTTACATTCCTCAAAATAGCCACCCTTTGCCTTGATGACAGCTTTGCACACTCTACTCTGGAATGAGTAGGTGTGTCCAAACTTTTGACTGGTACTGTATGAGAACATCCCAACACATTATATTATGCACTGAGTGTACAAAATATTAGGAATATTGTATTCCACCCCCTTTTGCCCTCAGAACTTCCTCAATTTGTTCGTTCCATGGACTCTACTAGGTGTCAAAAGCATTGCACAGCGCATGCTGTGCAATGTTGACTCCAATGCTTCCCACATTGGTGTGAAATTGGCTGGATGTCCTTTGGGTGGTGGATCAATCTTGATACACATGGAAACATTTTATCATGAAAAGCGCAGTCAGAAATGGTTCCTACAGATACCCTTCCAGGCATGCAGAGTACTGTAGCAACCCAAGAGAGGCCTCATCTAGTTGATTTATTTCTTTACCCACAGTAACCCCTCTCATATATTACCTTTATTACCTCTAGACAGCAGATTGGAAACATGAAAGGAAGGTGAGGAGAATGGAGGCTATATTTAAATGTGCCGTGGGAAGCTAATATAGCACTGTAAGAGTGCCTGGTAATTGCTATATGTACACAGAAAGCAACAGCAAACACACAAGTTTGAACTGGGTGTAATGTGGGATATTTACATTAATGCTTCATCAATCAGGATGCAGTTTCCTTGTAAATAACGTTCTTTCAATGTGAATGCATTTATTTTAAGCTCGTTTAAGCCATACATTACCACTACCCAACAAGAATGAATGATTGAATTAATGCCTACAGTAAGCAAGTTATTGGAAGTACAACCACAACAATAACGTCAACAATAACTAGAGACTCAAAGAGTGGCACAGTATCCCTTTTCAGTTTCCAGGCTAATCATTCCTCCTTAGGAACCGTGGTGGTATAATCCTGCTCTAAGTCACAAGGGAAACAGGCAATGTGTTGGAAATGGGCCATCCACCATCCCAGGATGACTAAATACAGGAACAACTGGGCCACTAGCACATCCATGCTCAAAATACATTCTTTCACCTATAGCCTCTGAGCAGACACACAAAGATTTAAAACTGGTTCAGAAATAACTGTCAACATAGAAATGTCCAGAAATTCATCAGACCATTACATAAGAGAAAATGCTTTGTTTGTCTGTAATGTAGATGCTCTTACTGTAAAAACAATTGCAGTGGCCACAATCTGCTGTTTGTTAGAATACATATTTTCCTTTCTGCTACATAGAGAGAGTCAGTGGGGTATGTGTGTTATAATGATGCGAGTCGTGCTCATTCATTATTAAGCTAATATAAATCAAGCTGTCAGTCTGAGAAAGTTAATGTCTTATTAATGTGGAACACAATTACGTTTTATGGTCATGTCACTATTTTAAGGCATGCATACATCCAGGTAGCTTACATCATTTTTGGTAAAATGGTCATTATATTGTAATAAACTATTATTTACCTTTTGCTTCTTTGGGATACGTTAAAACAAGCACAACTATGAAGCATTTGATACCAGATAGTATGCAATTGTGTTAAATTCTTGTAAGTAAGTACCATAAAGTACTCATTGTACCGTACTCACTATCACATAGTTGTGTGTTAAATACCAGTGGATATATTATATTGCTTCATCTATATTTGTATTCATTCTATTTCATTTATACAGACCATTTTGTAGAGAGCAGACTCCATGAGTTACGCATAGAGCTGACGATGACTAAGTGTGAAGGCTGTTGTTTGTCTGCAGTGTCTGCATGGGGACACAGAGGACGGCGGCTACTTTGGGTTTGCCAATCCTGTGACGCCGATCTAGGGAGATTCAGGGATGGTGACAGTGACAGGCCTGGACAGCTGCATTCTTCTAACACCCAACCCCCCCTCCTGAGTGTTTTGGAAAAAAGTATTTGAGCCCAACATAACTCTTTATTTCCCTGTCAAAGGCATGTTGTTGGGCAGTCTTTTAACACCAGAGGTTATGACCGTACACCTGCAGGAAAGTTGGAAAGCCTGCATTGCCTGTTGCTAAGCTGCCATAGCTATACTTGGTTAACAAATAAATGTTTTGGTTCCCACAGGCAAAACATTTCCCAACATTTCAACATAATAATGCATGTGATGGAGTTGAAACAACATAGAAAACTGATTGGATTTGCAAAAAGTCTTGATTAATGTTACCCAATTTTTAAGCTAAATCCAATGACGGTGCATTTTTTTTGTTGATTTCACATTTAATTCATGTTAGTTGACAACTCAACCAAATGTATATCAAAAGTAGACTTTGATTTGACGTCTGTGCCCAGTGGGTTGTTATGTACAGTCCATGTGGAAAGTATTCAGACCCCTTGACATTTTCCACATTTTGTTAAGTTACAGCCTTATTCTAAAATGGATTACAGCGTTTTTTCCTCCCCTCATGAATCTACACACAATACCCCATAATGACAAAGCAAAATCAGATTTTTAGAAATGTTTGCAAAAAAATCAAAATAACTGAAAAATAACATTTACATAACTATTCAGACCCTTTAGTCAGTACTTTGTTGAAGCACCTTTGGCATCGATTACAGCCTCGAGTCTTCTTGGATATGATGCTACAAGCTTGGCACACCTGTATTTGGGGAGTTTCTCCCATTATTCTCTGCAGATTCTCTCAAGCTCTGTCAGGTTGGATGAGAAGCTTCGCTGCACAGCTATTTTCATGTCTCTCCAGAGATGTTTGATTGGGTTCAAGTCCGGGCTCTGGCTGGGCCACTCAAGGACATTCAAAGACTTGTTCCAAAGCCACTCCTGCGTTGTCTTGGCTGTGTGCTTAGGGTTGTTGTCCTATTGGAAGGTGAACCTTCACCCCAGTCTGAGGTCTTAAGCACTCTGAAGCAGGTTTTCATTGAGGATCTCTTTGTACTTTGCTACGTTCATCTTTCCCTCAAACCTGACCAGTCGCTTTGTCATTATGGGGTATTGTGTGCAGATTGAGGAGGAAAACAATTATTTTCTTTATTTTACAATAAGGCTGAAATGTTACAAATTGTGGAAAAAGGGAAGGGGTCTCAATACTTTCCAAATGCACTGTATGTATTGCAGTGGCTTATGGGTAGGAGCACACTGAGGTGACGGTACATGTGAACGGCAGTAGTGCAGTGGGGGTAGGATATACAGTAATACATTGGTAGCCTACCAGTTAAGAGCGTTGGGCCAGTAACCGAAAGGTCAGTGGTTTAAATCCCAGAGCCAAATAGGGGAAAAATCTGTCGATGTGCCCTTGATCAAGGCACTTAACCCGAATTGCTCCTGTAAGTCTCTCTGGATAAGAGTGTCTGCTAAATTATTAAAACGTCAAATGAAATGTATATTAGGTATAATTCAAACCTACTCTATTTGGTAACACTTTACATTATTACGGTAATCAGCAGTTGAAACAATGACAAAGCGTTATCCCCACCCCTGTTACAGTATAAAGCTGAGGGATGGGGCTGACAAACAATGATATCAAAAGTATATTTTTAACCATGTTTTTAGGCTATACTGTGTGTGTTTACATTTACATTGTTTACAAACATTGGAGTAATACAAGCATATATTTTAGGTTCTGATGGGGTACTCCAATTGAACTAAGCTCATTAAGGCATTTATAAGTTATATTCTTCAAGAATCAATGGGTGCATATCATTAATTTATGAGTCTAAAAATGGATGTAGCAACTGCAGAATTGTTAGTTCTTATTCCTGTGTAGTGACGCTTGTTACATAGTAATTACAGTGTTACTACTCAACTTAATTAATGTATAGTGTTACTCTGGTTAATTTCAAAGAACATATAACACTACTTCTTTGTTACAACCCGTAATTCCGAGATGCTTTGGGTTCACATAGTCAAAACCAAAGATGTGAAGTTAAAAAAAGTGATCAAGACAGATTTCTAACCTAGATTTATGTCCAGTGCCTCCAGAGGAATAGGGAACGGGTGGGGGGAGGGATTCTAAAATAATCGAGTTCAGAAAAAGAGAGTCACTGCATATGAGACCAAAAAAGTCTTTTTTCACAGGCTACACTTGAGACTTCAAATGTAGCCTGGGTAAAAGATTACATTTCTGCACTGTTCATATCACACACTCTCAGTCTTGAACTCTCTAAAAGGACCACACAAGAGGAAGTTGCTGCCACTATTTCGACAGAATTTCCTGTCCTAGAGAGGAAATGCACATTTAGGTTCCACCTCACAATAATGATTAAGGCTTCTTAAACACATTCATGAATTGGGTGCGTGAATTTCCACATGGAGTTGGTAAACATCAACAAACAGGCCACTGACACCTGTCAGTGTAGCTAGCTAGCATGCTAACCATATCTAGCTATATAGCTATCTTGCTAACCTTATCTAGCTAGCTAATGTTGTCTGTTGTTGCTGTTTTTACTAGACTTTATTCAAAAGATTAGCCAGCTGGCTTTATGGCTGGTTCTGGAGCTGGATTTATCATAATCGTTGATTCATGGAAAACTTTGCCATAGATGGATCTTTGACTTCACCATCTATTGCTATATCCAAAGTTTTGCTATCTTACATAAATTGCGGCCACGAATCCGCCATGTAAATAGTTCAAAATAATAAGATGAAGCTCTGGTAATATGGATAACTATTCAAAGATATACCAGCAGCATACCACCCTGCATCCCACTGCTGGTTTGCTCTGAAGCAAAGCAGGGTTGGCCCTGGTCGGTCCCTAGATGGGAGACCAGATGCTGCTGGAAGTGGTGTTGGAGGGCCAGTAGGAGGCACTCTTTCCTCAGGTCTAAAAAAAATATCCCAAAACCCCAGGGCAGTGATTAGTGACATTGACCTGTGTATGGTGCCGATGGGACGTTAAACAGGTGCCGTGGCTCTCTGTGGTCACTTAAGATCCCATGGCACTTATCGTAAGAGTAGGGGTGTTAACCCTGGTGTCCTGGCTAAATTCCCAAGCTGTCCATCATACCATCACGGTCACCTAATCATCCCCAGCTTACAATTGGCTCATTCATCCCTCAACCCTGTAACTATTCCCCAGGTTGTTGCTGTAAATGTCAACTTACCTGGTAAAAACATATGCTGATATACATTTCTCTACATTGTAATGGGCATGGTGCAACCTTTGGTAGGTAGGCTGCTAGCATGTTTAATTTTCTAGACAGACACTTGTGGTTTCTAGCTAATGCTACACCGAAGTAGAGGAGTAAAACTTTAGTGGTCAAAAACATTCATCTTGGGGCGATGGGGGGAGCAGCTTTGAAAAATGCTATCATATCATGCAATTATAACATTTATAAAATGGTCAGATATATTTTAATACAGATTAGCTTAAATATAAGTGAAAATTGACAAAGTATCCAATGGATTATGATTATTTTCTGGTAAAACAAAAGTTTGCACCCCCTATTTTAATTTTCTCCATTGCTCAGGTGGCCATGTGGGTGTTTGGCATTTGGAAAGAATAACTTTGCAGCTGTTTCTGATTAATAAACAATGCCATGCTGGTGGGTGGTAACATTAATGTGTGAAAGTTACATATTTCAAACAAATATTTTTGAATTTCCCGCGCTGCCTTCTCAGCGGAATGTTGTCGAGGGGTTAATGCCTGCGCTAGAAAGGTTAACTTCAGGAGGACAGTAGTGAGTGCTACGGAGCGATAGTCATTTAGTTCAGTTACCTTCACTTTCTTGGTTACAGGAACAATGGTGGACATCTTGAAGCAAGTGGGGACAACAGACTGTGATAGGCAGAGATTAATTATGTTCGTAATTACTCCAGTCAGTTGGTCTGCACATACTCTGAGGACGCGGCTTGGGACGCCGTCTTGGCCGGAGGGTTAACACACTTAAATATTTTACTCACGTCGGCCACGGAAAATGAGAGCTCACAGTCGTCGTGAGCGGCATTGGCCCACGTCGGCGGCACTGTGTTTTCCTCGAACAGGAGAAAAACAGTGGAGGCAGCTGAACGGAGGACGGCTCATAATAATACCTGGAATGGAGCGAATGGAATGGCATCACATCAAACACATGGAAACCATGTGTTTGATACCATTTCACTCATTCCGCTCCACCATTACCATGAGTCCATCCACCTCAATTAAGGCTCTGCCAACATGGAATTGCAATCGTTGATAAGATGCATTTTCCTTGTCTCAGTGATACCCTTTAGGATTGTAATTGTAATTGCTCATGACCGTTGTGATTGAACTGCTTGCAAGATATACCTGAAATCATCCATGACATAATTCTAATTTCTATGACATACTGTTGACAGGTTCAAATGTTGCAGTTCAAATTAAGATCTATGTGCACTTATGAGAAAACAATTGGAATTTTGCTATACTAAGAGACAGTTCACAATAATCAGTATCATACTTATGCTGAGTGTACAAAACAGGAACATTCTTAATATTGAGTTGCACCCCCTTTTGCAAGCTGAACAGCATCAATTAGTCGGGGCACGCATGGATTCTACAAGGTGTCGAAAGCATCCCACAGGGATGCTGGCCCATGTTGACTCCAAGTCAAGTTGACTTGATCTCCATTGGGTGATGGACCATTCTTGATGCATACTGGACACTGTTGAGCATGAAAAACCCAGCAGCGGTGCAGTTCTTGACACTCAAACCTGTACGCCTGGCACCTGTTACCATACCCCGTTCAAAAGGCACTTCAACCTGGATTTAACGAGTGACATTAATAAGGGATCATAGCTTTCACCTGGATTTACCTGGTTAGTCTATGTCACGGGAAGAGCAGGCGTTCCTCATGTTTTGTACATTCAGTACATATTCAGTGCTCCTTGTTTTGCATAGGCCTATGTTTTCAAATATTCTACTTCTGTACTGATGGTAAAGAGAATACTGCATTGGCACACAATAGGGTAAGAGGCCTAATATGATTAAGTTCCATACATAAGCACAGCTCCCATTAACATGAGTTCACAATTTATTCTAAAACGTTGGTGTTCACACGTGTATTTTTTAAATTTACAACTGCACAGGACGACCCCAAAAAATATGTTAAAAAAATACATGAAATTTATATTTTTCACTTGGTCTTGACTAAAATTATAACATTTATTTGGTTGGAGGCAAGTGATTCTAGTTTGTGTGTAAATTATCTCACTTATGGTAAGTTTATGTGCCTACCATGTAATAATAGACTTTCAATCAGAGAAAACAGTTTATTCTGCTCCAGTGACCTCCATTGAAAAAGTGCAAGGGCGCGCCAATATATTTTGGTTGCAACTGTAGCTGTCAAATGTTAAAATAAAATCATGAAGGCCTCACTGTCACAAAGCAATTTAGTGTTAAAGAGTTATGGGACTAATTAATGCTGCATAATGCTATAGAAAAGACAATGACACACAGTGTCAGTCGAACATTGACTGTTATTCTATAAAAAATGTGCCAAAATATGGAATAACTGGCACAGCATAGACACACAGCATGAACGTAACTTGTTTCAACTGTAATTCAATGTGACAATTTACCTTCCCCTAGGTGTATAATAAAGCTTAGGCCAATTACTGTGTCTGATACTAAGTACTCATGAAGTGCATCATCTCAAAAGTCAATTTGTATTCACATACTGTAGAAATACTACAAAAAACTAGCGTAGACAAATATTAACAGATTCACACAAAATAGCACAGCAATGAACACAAAAGTTTAACATACAATACAGTTATGAAAAACAATTAAGTCAAAGCTCAGCTTACATTTACAGTATACAAATACAATTTTGCCAAAAAATAGTAAGAACATTGAAGCAGGCCTCCCGGTATGATCTGTCCATCTTGTAAATCGGAAAATATTCTTGCACATACAAAAATTCTTGCACATACAAAAATGTCCAACATTTCCATTCAAGTTATTGCTTGTTATTATTCACTTGTCTTTGTGTCATTATCTGTGGTTTATGTCAAACAGTCTTCTTAGCTCATAAATATGAGACACATTCCCATTTACAGTGCCTTCGGAAAGTATTCAAACCCCTTGACTTTTTAGATATTTTGTTACGTAACAGCTGTGGCGTACAGCAGGTCAGCCACCCACCAGGGGGAGACACGTCGAGGTCTGGTGACAGACGGAGTATACATCACAAGGCAATGGCTCCATCTGCTGGATGTGCTAGGTCTCGACGGGCTCTCTGACCAGGACTAATTGGGCTGATTGGGGATTGGTGAGTAATCAAAGGCTGATTGCTCACCAGCTGTACAAGTCCCATAAAGCTACCAGAAGGGCAGCACACAGGGGAGAGATTGGGGAAGGAAAGGACTCCTGTATAGTTGGGGACAGTACCAGAGGTAACAGGAGGGGGTTCAGTTTTTAATCCCCACAGGATACAGCAAGACCCGGAGCCCAGAAGACGGTATCCCGGTGAGGGTCTCTTGGAGGAAATCTAATCTTTTATTTTGGATTATTATTTTAATAAACACTTTTCGAAACTGAGCTAATCAAATTAGTAGTTTGTTGAAGCGCCATTGGCAGCATCAAATCTTCTTGGGTATGACGCTACAAGCGTGGCACACCTGTATTTATGGAGTTTCTACCATTCTTCTCTGCAGATCCTCTCAAACTCTGTCAGGTTGGATGGGGAGCGTTGCTGCACAGCTATTTTCAGGTCTCTCCAGAGATTATTAGGCCAGAATCCCTTCACTGTTGACGTTGATACTGGTGTTTTGTGGTAACTATTTAATGAAGCTGCCAGTTGAGGACTTGTGAGGTGTCTGTTTCTCAAACTAGAGACACTAATGTACTTGTCCTCTTGCTCAGTTGTTCACTGGGGCCTCCCACTCCTCCTCCCATTCTGGTTAGAGCCAATTTGTGCTGTTCTGTGAAGGGAGTAGTACACAGCGTTGTATGAGATCTTCAGTTTCTTGGCAATTTCTCGCACGGAATAGACTTCATTTCTCAGAACAAGAATTGACTGATGAGTTTCAGAAGAAAGTTCTTTGTTTCTGGCCATGCAATCAAACCCACAAATGCTGATGCTCCAGATACTCAACTTGTCTAATGAAGGGCAGTTTTGTTGCTTCTATAATCAGGACAACAGTTTTCAGCTGTGCAAACAAAATTGCAAAAGGGTTTTCTAATGATCAATTAGCCTTTTAAAATGATAAACTTGGATTAGCTAACACAACGTGCCATTGGAACACAGGAGTGATGGTTGCTGATAAAACCATTTTCAAGAGAAAGTGCAGATTTTTTTTCTTCTTCATATTCTTGACCCAAAAATGCTGACTCCGGTCATGCCGAACTAGCGACATTTCGGATAGGCCTAAAAAAAACATTTAAAAAATATTTTCAGGAAAAAGTGAAGATTTTTGTTGTTGTATATATTCGTGACCCAAAAACCGTAACTCCGGTCATGCCGGACTAGCGACATTCCGGATAGGCCTAAAAAAAGATTTTAAAACCATTTTCACGAAAAAGGTGCAGATTTTTAAAATCTTCATATTCGTGACCTAAAACGTTGACTCCGGTCATGCCGAACTAGCGACATTCCGGATAGGTCTAAAAAAAGATTTTAAAACCATTTTCACGAAAAAGTAAAGATTTTTTCCCCTTCATGTTAGTGACACAAAAACGGTGACTCAGGTAATGCCCGAAATAGCGACAGCCTGGATAGGCCCAATTTTTTTTATTTAAACCAGTTTCACAAAAAAGTTTGAAAGACAGGTGATGGGTTACGAAAATAGCTCTAGTTACAGATTGGTAGGCCCGATTTGAAATCCTACTTCGTACTTGAAGAGCAGACAAGAAGGGGAGAGATTTTATATAGCAGACATTATTTTCTCTAAAATGTTGCGAAAGAGGTCAAAACGGCAGTTGTTTGGGAATGTTTGAAAAAAACGTGGTAGCATTAGTAAAACTGCTGTAACATAAGTTCCATACTGAATAAACTGTTTCTGCATTTGACAAGCAGAAGTAGAGGAAGGATGTAATCAAAAATATTTTTGTCTAACTCTAATGTTTAGTGGTCAAAATGATAGTTGTTTGGAATCGAATGAATCTGCTAACTTCTGACATGTTTTACCGAAGCCAGAAAAACAGGCGATGGGTTACGAAAATAGCTCTAGTTACAGATTGGTAGCCCCGATTTGAAATCCGACTTCGTACTTGAAAAGCAGACAAGAAGCGGTAGATTTTATATAATACACTATTTTTCTGTAAAATGTTGCGAAAGGGGTCCAAACAGTAATTGTTTATGAAAGTTTGAAAAAAACGTGGTAGCATTAGTAAAATTGCTGTAAGGTAAGTTCCATACTGAATAAACTGTTTCTGCATTTGACAAGCAGAAGTAGAGCAAGGATGTAATTCAAAATATCTTTGTCTAACTCTTATGTTTAGTGGTCAAAATGATAGTTGTTTGGAAATGAATTAATATGCTAACTTCTGACATGTTTTACAGAGGCTTGAAAGACAGGCGAAGGGTTACGAAAATAGCTCTAGTTACAGATTGGTAGCCCCGATATGAAATCCGACTTCGTACTTGAAAAGCTGACAAGTAGGGGAAGATTTTACTTGGAAGATATTTTTTTCTCTAAAATGTTGCGAAATATGTCAAAACGGCAGTCGTTTGAAAAACAAGTGGTAGTGCATTTTGCAAAACTGCTATAACGTAAGTTCCAAACTGAATAAACCTTCTCCGCATTTGACAAGCAGAGAAGTAGAGGGAAGTTTTAATCCAATATATTTTTGTCAAACTCTTTGGTTTACTGGTCAAAATGATAGTTGTTTTGAATTTAATGAATCTGCTAACTTCTGACATTTTTTACCGAAGCCAGAAAAACAGGCGAAGGGTTACAAAAATAGCTCTAGTTACACATTGGTAGACCCGATTTGAAATCCGACTTGTTGCTTGAAAAGCTGAAGATTAGGGGTAGATTTTATATAGTAAACATTGTTTTCTGTAAAATGTTGGGAAAGGGGTCAAAACGGCAGTTTTTGTGAAAGTTGTTTTGAATTTAATGAATCTGCTAACTTCTGACATTTTTTACCGAAGCCAGAAAAACAGGCGAAGGGTTGCAAAAATAGCTCTAGTTACAGATTGGTAGACCCGATTTGAAATCCGACTTGTTGCTTGAAAAGCTGAAGATTAGGGGTAGATTTTATATAGAAAACATTGTTTTCTGTAAAATGTTGGGAAAGGGGTCAAAACGGCAGTTTTTGTGAAAGTTGTTTTGAATTTAATGAATGTGCTAACTTCTGACATTTTTTACCGCAGCCATAAAAACAGGCGAAGGGTTACAAAATTAGCTCTAGTTACAGATTGGTAGACCCGATTTGAAATCCTACTTGTTGCTTGAAAAGCTGAAGATTAGGGGTAGATTTTATATAGAAAACATTGTTTTCTGTAAAATGTTGGGAAAGGGGTCAAAACGGCAGTTGTTTGTGAAAGTTTAAAAAACACATGGTAGTGCATTTCGTAAAACTGCTGTAATGTAAATTCCATACTGAATAAACCTTCTCCTCATTTGACAAGCAGAGAAGTAGAGGGAAGTTTTAGTCTAATATATTTTTGTCAAAGTCTTTGGTTAAGTGGTCAAAATTATAGTTGTTTTGAATTTAATGAATCTGCTAACTTCTGACATTTTTTACCGAAGCCATAAAATTTGGCGAAGGGTTACAAAAATAGCTCTAGTGACACATTGGTTGACCCGATTTGAAATCCGACTTGTTGCTTGAAAAGCTAAAGATTAGGGGTAGATTTTATATAGATTCTGTAAAATGTTGGGAAAGGGGTCAAAACGGCAGTTTTTGTGAAAGTTGTTTTGAATTTAATGAATCTGCTAACTTCTGACATTTTTTACCGAAGCCAGAAAAACAGGCGAAGGGTTACAAAAATAGCTCTAGTTACACATTGGTAGACCCGATTTGAAATCCGACTTGTTGCTTGAAAAGCTGAAGATTAGGGGTAGATTTTATATAGAAAACATTTTTTTCTGTAAAATGTTGGGAAAGGGGTCAAAACGGCAGTTTTTGTGAAAGTTGTTTTGAATTTAATGAATCTGCTAACTTCTGACAAAAAATGCCAGAAAAACAGGCGAAGGGTTACAAAAATAGCTCTAGTTACACATTGGTAGACCCGATTTGAAATCCGACTTGTTGCTTGAAAAGCTGAAGATTAGGGGTAGATTTTATATAGAAAACATTGTTTTCTGTAAAATGTTGGGAAAGGGGTCAAAACGGCAGTTTTTGTGAAAGTTGTTTTGAATTTAATGAATCTGCTAACTTCTGACATTTTTTACCGAAGCCAGAAAAACAGGCGAAGGGTTGCAAAAATAGCTCTAGTTACAGATTGGTAGACCCGATTTGAAATCCGACTTGTTGCTTGAAAAGCGGAAGATTAGGGGTAGATTTTATATAGAAAACATTGTTTTCTGTAAAATGTTGGGAAAGGGGTCAAAACGGCAGTTGTTTGTGAAAGTTTAAAAAACACATGGTAGTGCATTTCGTAAAACGGCTGTAATGTAAATTCCATACTGAATAAACCTTCTCCGCATTTGACAAGCAGAGAAGTAGAGGGAAGTTTTAGTCTAATATATTTTTGTCAAAGTCTTTGGTTAAGTGGTCAAAATTATAGTTGTTTTGAATGTAATGAATCTGCTAACTTCTGACATTTTTTATCGAAGCCAGAAAAACAGGCGAAGGGTTACAAAAATAGCTCTAGTTACACATTGGTAGACCCGATTTGAAATCCGACTTGTTGCTTGAAAAGCTGAAGATTAGGGGTAGATTTTATATAGTAAACATTGTTTTCTGTAAAATGTTGGGAAAGGGGTCAAAACGGCAGTTTTTGTGAAAGTTGTTTTGAATTTAATGAATCTGCTAACTTCTGACATTTTTTACCGAAGCCAGAAAAACAGGCGAAGGGTTGCAAAAATAGCTCTAGTTACAGATTGGTAGACCCGATTTGAAATCCGACTTGTTGCTTGAAAAGCTGAAGATTAGGGGTAGATTTTATGTAGAAAACATTGTTTTCTGTAAAATGTTGGGAAAGGGGTCAAAACGGCAGTTTTTGTGAAAGTTGTTTTGAATTTAATGAATGTGCTAACTTCTGACATTTTTTACCGCAGCCATAAAAACAGGCGAAGGGTTACAAAATTAGCTCTAGTTACAGATTGGTAGACCCGATTTGAAATCCGACTTGTTGCTTGAAAAGCTGAAGATTAGGGGTAGATTTTATATAGAAAACATTGTTTTCTGTAAAATGTTGGGAAAGGGGTCAAAACGGCAGTTGTTTGTGAAAGTTTAAAAAACACATGGTAGTGCATTTAGTAAAACTGCTGTAATGTAAATTCCATACTGAATAAACCTTCTCCTCATTTGACAAGCAGAGAAGTAGAGGGAAGTTTTAGTCTAATATATTTTTGTCAAAGTCTTTGGTTAAGTGGTCAAAATTATAGTTGTTTTGAATTTAATGAATCTGCTAACTTCTGACATTTTTTACCGAAGCCATAAAATTTGGCGAAGGGTTACAAAAATAGCTCTAGTGACACATTGGTTGACCCGATTTGAAATCCGACTTGTTGCTTGAAAAGCTAAAGATTAGGGGTAGATTTTATATAGATTCTGTAAAATGTTGGGAAAGGGGTCAAAACGGCAGTTTTTGTGAAAGTTGTTTTGAATTTAATGAATCTGCTAACTTCTGACAAAAAATGCCAGAAAAACAGGCGAAGGGTTACAAAAATAGCTCTAGTTACACATTGGTAGACCCGATTTGAAATCCGACTTGTTGCTTGAAAAGCTGAAGATTAGGGGTAGATTTTATATAGAAAACATTGTTTTCTGTAAAATGTTGGGAAAGGGGTCAAAACGGCAGTTTTTGTGAAAGTTGTTTTGAATTTAATGAATCTGCTAACTTCTGACATTTTTTACCGAAGCCAGAAAAACAGGCGAAGGGTTGCAAAAATAGCTCTAGTTACAGATTGGTAGACCCGATTTGAAATCCGACTTGTTGCTTGAAAAGCTCAAGATTAGGGGTAGATTTTATATAGAAAACATTGTTTTCTGTAAAATGTTGGGAAAGGGGTCAAAACGGCAGTTGTTTGTGAAAGTTTAAAAAACACATGGTAGTGCATTTCGTAAAACGGCTGTAATGTAAATTCCATACTGAATAAACCTTCTCCGCATTTGACAAGCAGAGAAGTAGAGGGAAGTTTTAGTCTAATATATTTTTGTCAAAGTCTTTGGTTAAGTGGTCAAAATTATAGTTGTTTTGAATGTAATGAATCTGCTAACTTCTGACATTTTTTACCGAAGCCATAAAATTTGGCCAAGGGTTACAAAAATAGCTCTAGTGACACATTGGTTGACCCGATTTGAAATCCGACTTGTTGCTTGAAAAGCTGAAGATTAGGGGTAGATTTTATATAGAAAACATTTTTTTCTCTAAAATGTTGCGAAAGATGTCAAAACGGCAGTCGTTTGGGAAAGTTTGAAAAACAAGTGGTAGTGCATTTTGCAAAACTGCTATAACGTAAGTTCCAAACTGAATAAACCTTCTCCGCATTTGACAAGCAGAGAAGTACAGGGAAGTTTTAATCCAATATATTTTTGTCAAACTCTTTGGTTTACTGGTCAAAATGATAGTTGTTTTGAATTTAATGAATCTGCTAACTTCTGACATTTTTTACCGAAGCCAGAAAAACAGGCGAAGGGTTACAAAAATAGCTCTAGTTACACATTGGTAGACCCGATTTGAAATCCGACTTGTTGCTTGAAAAGCTGAAGATTAGGGGTAGATTTTATATAGTAAACATTGTTTTCTGTAAAATGTTGGGAAAGGGGTCAAAACGGCAGTTTTTGTGAAAGTTGTTTTGAATTTAATGAATCTGCTAACTTCTGACATTTTTTACCGAAGCCAGAAAAACAGGCGAAGGGTTGCAAAAATAGCTCTAGTTACAGATTGGTAGACCCGATTTGAAATCCGACTTGTTGCTTGAAAAGCTGAAGATTAGGGGTAGATTTTATATAGAAAACATTGTTTTCTGTAAAATGTTGGGAAAGGGGTCAAAACGGCAGTTTTTGTGAAAGTTGTTTTGAATTTAATGAATGTGCTAACTTCTGACATTTTTTACCGCAGCCATAAAAACAGGCGAAGGGTTACAAAATTAGCTCTAGTTACAGATTGGTAGACCCGATTTGAAATCCGACTTGTTGCTTGAAAAGCTGAAGATTAGGGGTAGATTTTATATAGAAAACATTGTTTTCTGTAAAATGTTGGGAAAGGGGTCAAAACGGCAGTTGTTTGTGAAAGTTTAAAAAACACATGGTAGTGCATTTAGTAAAACTGCTGTAATGTAAATTCCATACTGAATAAACCTTCTCCTCATTTGACAAGCAGAGAAGTAGAGGGAAGTTTTAGTCTAATATATTTTTGTCAAAGTCTTTGGTTAAGTGGTCAAAATTATAGTTGATTTGAATTTAATGAATCTGCTAACTTCTGACATTTTTTACCGAAGCCATAAAATTTGGCGAAGGGTTACAAAAATAGCTCTAGTGACACATTGGTTGACCCGATTTGAAATCCGACTTGTTGCTTGAAAAGCTAAAGATTAGGGGTAGATTTTATATAGATTCTGTAAAATGTTGGGAAAGGGGTCAAAACGGCAGTTTTTGTGAAAGTTGTTTTGAATTTAATGAATCTGCTAACTTCTGACATTTTTTACCGAAGCCAGAAAAACAGGCGAAGGGTTACAAAAATAGCTCTAGTTACACATTGGTAGACCCGAATTGAAATCCGACTTGTTGCTTGAAAAGCTGAAGATTAGGGGTAGATTTTATATAGAAAACATTGTTTTCTGTAAAATGTTGGGAAAGGGGTCAAAACGGCAGTTTTTGTGAAAGTTGTTTTGAATTTAATGAATGTGCTAACTTCTGACATTTTTTACCGCAGCCATAAAAACAGGCGAAGGGTTACAAAATTAGCTCTAGTTACAGATTGGTAGACCCGATTTGAAATCCGACTTGTTGCTTGAAAAGCTGAAGATTAGGAGTAGATTTTACATAGAAAACATTGTTTTCTGTAAAATGTTGGGAAAGGGGTCAAAACGGCAGTTTGTGTGAAAGTTGTTTTGAATTTAATGAATCTGCTAACTTCTGACATTTTTTACCGAAGCCAGAAAAACAGGCGAAGGGTTGCAAAAATAGCTCTAGTTACAGATTGGTAGACCCGATTTGAAATCCGACTTGTTGCTTGAAAAGCGGAAGATTAGGGGTAGATTTTATATAGAAAACATTGTTTTCTGTAAAATGTTGGGAAAGGGGTCAAAACGGCAGTTGTTTGTGAAAGTTTAAAAAACACATGGTAGTGCATTTCGTAAAACGGCTGTAATGTAAATTCCATACTGAATAAACCTTCTCCGCATTTGACAAGCAAAGAAGTAGAGGGAAGTTTTAATCTAATATATTTTTGTCAAAGTCTTTGGTTAAGTGGTCAAAATTATAGTTGATTTGAATTTAATGAATCTGCTAACTTCTGACATTTTTTACCGAAGCCATAAAATTTGGCGAAGGGTTACAAAAATAGCTCTAGTGACACATTGGTTGACCCGATTTGAAATCCGACTTGTTGCTTGAAAAGCTAAAGATTAGGGGTAGATTTTATATAGATTCTGTAAAATGTTGGGAAAGGGGTCAAAACGGCAGTTTTTGTGAAAGTTGTTTTGAATTTAATGAATCTGCTAACTTCTGACATTTTTTACCGAAGCCAGAAAAACAGGCGAAGGGTTACAAAAATAGCTCTAGTTACACATTGGTAGACCCGAATTGAAATCCGACTTGTTGCTTGAAAAGCTGAAGATTAGGGGTAGATTTTATATAGAAAACATTGTTTTCTGTAAAATGTTGGGAAAGGGGTCAAAACGGCAGTTTTTGTGAAAGTTGTTTTGAATTTAATGAATGTGCTAACTTCTGACATTTTTTACCGCAGCCATAAAAACAGGCGAAGGGTTACAAAATTAGCTCTAGTTACAGATTGGTAGACCCGATTTGAAATCCGACTTGTTGCTTGAAAAGCTGAAGATTAGGAGTAGATTTTACATAGAAAACATTGTTTTCTGTAAAATGTTGGGAAAGGGGTCAAAACGGCAGTTTGTGTGAAAGTTGTTTTGAATTTAATGAATCTGCTAACTTCTGACATTTTTTACCGAAGCCAGAAAAACAGGCGAAGGGTTGCAAAAATAGCTCTAGTTACAGATTGGTAGACCCGATTTGAAATCCGACTTGTTGCTTGAAAAGCGGAAGATTAGGGGTAGATTTTATATAGAAAACATTGTTTTCTGTAAAATGTTGGGAAAGGGGTCAAAACGGCAGTTGTTTGTGAAAGTTTAAAAAACACATGGTAGTGCATTTCGTAAAACGGCTGTAATGTAAATTCCATACTGAATAAACCTTCTCCGCATTTGACAAGCAAAGAAGTAGAGGGAAGTTTTAATCTAATATATTTTTGTCAAAGTCTTTGGTTTAGTGGTCAAAATGATAGTTGTTTTGAATTTAATGAATCTGCTAACTTCTGACATTTTTTACCGAAGCCAGAAAAACAGGCGAAGGGTTACAAAGTTAGCTCTATTTACAGATTGGTAGACCCGATTTGAAATCCGACTTGTTGCTTGAAAAGCTGAAGATTAGGGGTAGATTTTACATAGAAAACATTGTTTTCTGTAAAATGTTGGGAAAGGGGTCAAAACGGCAGTTTTTGTGAAAGTTGTTTTGAATTTAATGAATCTGCTAACTTCTGACATTTTTTACCGAAGCCAGAAAAACAGGCGAAGGGTTGCAAAAATAGCTCTAGTTACAGATTGGTAGACCCGATTTGAAATCCGACTTGTTGCTTGAAAAGCGGAAGATTAGGGGTAGATTTTATATAGTAAACATTGTTTTCTGTAAAATGTTGGGAAAGGGGTCAAAACGGCAGTTTTTGTGAAAGTTGTTTTGAATTTAATGAATCTGCTAACTTCTGACATTTTTTACCGAAGCCAGAAAAACAGGCGAAGGGTTACAAAAATAGCTCTAGTTACAGATTGGTAGACCCGATTTGAAATCCGACTTGTTGCTTGAAAAGCGGAAGATTAGGGGTAGATTTTATATAGAAAACATTGTTTTCTGTAAAATGTTGGGAAAGGGGTCAAAACGGCAGTTTTTGTGAAAGTTGTTTTGAATTTAATGAATCTGCTAACTTCTGACATTTTTTTACCGAAGCCAGAAAAGCAGGCGAAGGGTTACAAAAATAGCTCTAGTTACACATTGGTAGACCCGATTTGAAATCCTACTTGTTGCTTGAAAAGCAGAAGATTAGGGGTAGATTTTATATAGAAAACATTGTTTTCTGTAAAATGTTGGGAAAGGGGTCAAAACGGCAGTTTTTGTGAAAGTTGTTTTGAATTTAATGAATCTGCTAACTTCTGACATTTTTTACCGAAGCCAGAAAAACAGGCGAAGGGTTACAAAATTAGCTCTATTTACAGATTGGTAGACCCGATTTGAAATCCGACTTGTTGCTTGAAAAGCTGAAGATTAGGGGTAGATTTTATATAGTAAACATTGTTTTCTGTAAAATGTTGGGAAAGGGGTCAAAACGGCAGTTTTTGTGAAAGTTGTTTTGAATTTAATGAATCTGCTAACTTCTGACATTTTTTACCGAAGCCAGAAAAACAGGCGAAGGGTTACAAAAATAGCTCTAGTTACAGATTGGTAGACCCGATTTGAAATCCGACTTGTTGCTTGAAAAGCTGAAGATTAGGGGTAGATTTTACATAGAAACCATTGTTTTCTGTAAAATGTTGGGAAAGGGGTCAAAACGGCAGTTTTTGTGAAAGTTGTTTTGAATTTAATGAATCTGCTAACTTCTGACATTTTTTACCGAAGCCAGAAAAACAGGCGAAGGGTTACAAAAATAGCTCTAGTTACACATTGGTAGACCCGATTTGAAATCCGACTTGTTGCTTGAAAAGCTGAAGATTAGGGGTAGATTTTATATAGAAAACATTGTTTTCTGTAAAATGTTGGGAAAGGGGTCAAAACGGCAGTTTTTGTGAAAGTTGTTTTGAATTTAATGAATCTGCTAACTTCTGACATTTTTTACCGAAGCCAGAAAAACAGGCGAAGGGTTACAAAAATAGCTCTAGTTACAGATTGGTAGACCCGATTTGAAATCCGACTTGTTGCTTGAAAAGCTGAAGATTAGGGGTAGATTTTATATAGAAAACATTGTTTTCTGTAAAATGTTGGGAAAGGGGTCAAAACGGCAGTTGTTTGTGAAAGTTTAAAAAACACATGGTAGTGCATTTCGTAAAACGGCTGTAATGTAAATTCCATACTGAATAAACCTTCTCCGCATTTGACAAGCAGAGAAGTAGAGGGAAGTTTTAATCTAATATATTTTTGTCAAAGTCTTTGGTTTAGTGGTCAAAATGATAGTTGTTTTGAATTTAATGAATCTGCTAACTTCTGACATTTTTTACCGAAGCCAGAAAAACAGGCGAAGGGTTACAAAATTAGCTCTATTTACAGATTGGTAGACCCGATTTGAAATCCGACTTGTTGCTTGAAAAGCTGAAGATTAGGGGTAGATTTTACATAGAAAACATTGTTTTCTGTAAAATGTTGGGAAAGGGGTCAAAACGGCAGTTTTTGTGAAAGTTGTTTTGAATTTAATGAATCTGCTAACTTCTGACATTTTTTACCGAAGCCAGAAAAACAGGCGAAGGGTTGCAAAAATAGCTCTAGTTACAGATTGGTAGACCCGATTTGAAATCCGACTTGTTGCTTGAAAAGCGGAAGATTAGGGGTAGATTTTACATAGAAAACATTGTTTTCTGTAAAATGTTGGGAAAGGGGTCAAAACGGCAGTTTTTGTGAAAGTTGTTTTGAATTTAATGAATCTGCTAACTTCTGACATGTTTTACCGAAGCCAGAAAAACAGGCGAAGGGTTACAAAATTAGCTCTATTTACAGATTGGTAGACCCGATTTGAAATCCGACTTGTTGCTTGAAAAGCTGAAGATTAGGGGTAGATTTTACATAGTAAACATTGTTTTCTGTAAAATGTTGGGAAAGGGGTCAAAACGGCAGTTTTTGTGAAAGTTGTTTTGAATTTAATGAATCTGCTAACTGCTGACATTTTTTACCGAAGCCAGAAAAACAGGCGAAGGGTTACAAAAATAGCTCTAGTTACACATTGGTAGACCCGATTTGAAATCCGACTTGTTGCTTGAAAAGCGGAAGATTAGGGGTAGATTTTATATAGAAAACATTGTTTTCTGTAAAATGTTGGGAAAGGGGTCAAAACGGCAGTTTTTGTGAAAGTTGTTTTGAATTTAATGAATCTGCTAACTTCTGACATTTTTTACCGAAGCCATAAAAACAGGCGAAGGGTTACAAAATTAGCTCTAGTTACAGATTGGTAGACCCGATTTGACATCCGACTTGTTGCTTGAAAAGCTGAAGATTAGGGGTAGATTTTATATAGAAAACATTGTTTTCTGTAAAATGTTGGGAAAGGGGTCAAAACGGCAGTTGTTTGTGAAAGTTTAAAAAACACATGATAGTGCATTTCGTAAAACGGCTGTAATGTAAATTCCATACTGAATAAACCTTCTCCGCATTTGACAAGCAGAGAAGTAGAGGGAAGTTTTATTCTAATATATTTTTGTCAAAGTCTTTGGTTTAGTGGTCAAAATGATAGTTGTTTTGAATTTAATGAATCTGCTAACTTCTGACATTTTTTACCGAAGCCAGAAAAACAGGCGAAGGGTTACAAAATTAGCTCTATTTACAGATTGGTAGACCCGATTTGAAATCCGACTTGTTGCTTGAAAAGCTGAAGATTAGGGGTAGATTTTATATAGTAAACATTGTTTTCTGTAAAATGTTGGGAAAGGGGTCAAAACGGCAGATTTTGTGAAAGTTGTTTTGAATTTAATGAATCTGCTAACTTCTGACATTTTTTACCGAAGCCAGAAAAACAGGCGAAGGGTTACAAAAATAGCTCTAGTTACAGATTGGTAGACCCGATTTGAAATCCGACTTGTTGCTTGAAAAGCTGAAGATTAGGAGTAGATTTTACATAGAAAACATTGTTTTCTGTAAAATGTTGGGAAAGGGGTCAAAACGGCAGTTTTTGTGAAAGTTGTTTTGAATTTAATGAATCTGCTAACTTCTGACATTTTTTACCGAAGCCAGAAAAACAGGCGAAGGGTTACAAAATTAGCTCTATTTACAGATTGGTAGACCCGATTTGAAATCCGACTTGTTGCTTGAAAAGCTGAAGATTAGGGGTAGATTTTATATAGTAAACATTGTTTTCTGTAAAATGTTGGGAAAGGGGTCAAAACGGCAGATTTTGTGAAAGTTGTTTTGAATTTAATGAATCTGCTAACTTCTGACATTTTTTACCGAAGCCAGAAAAACAGGCGAAGGGTTACAAAATTAGCTCTATTTACAGATTGGTAGACCCGATTTGAAATCCGACTTGTTGCTTGAAAAGCTGAAGATTAGGGGTAGATTTTATATAGTAAACATTGTTTTCTGTAAAATGTTGGGAAAGGGGTCAAAACGGCAGTTTTTGTGAAAGTTGTTTTGAATTTAATGAATCTGCTAACTTCTGACATTTTTTACCGAAGCCAGAAAAACAGGCGAAGGGTTACAAAAATAGCTCTAGTTACAGATTGGTAGACCCGATTTGAAATCCGACTTGTTGCTTGAAAAGCTGAAGATTAGGGGTAGATTTTACATAGAAACCATTGTTTTCTGTAAAATGTTGGGAAAGGGGTCAAAACGGCAGTTTTTGTGAAAGTTGTTTTGAATTTAATGAATCTGCTAACTTCTGACATTTTTTACCGAAGCCAGAAAAACAGGCGAAGGGTTACAAAAATAGCTCTAGTTACACATTGGTAGACCCGATTTGAAATCCGACTTGTTGCTTGAAAAGCTGAAGATTAGGGGTAGATTTTATATAGAAAACATTGTTTTCTGTAAAATGTTGGGAAAGGGGTCAAAACGGCAGTTTTTGTGAAAGTTGTTTTGAATTTAATGAATCTGCTAACTTCTGACATTTTTTACCGAAGCCAGAAAAACAGGCGAAGGGTTACAAAAATAGCTCTAGTTACAGATTGGTAGACCCGATTTGAAATCCGACTTGTTGCTTGAAAAGCTGAAGATTAGGGGTAGATTTTATATAGAAAACATTGTTTTCTGTAAAATGTTGGGAAAGGGGTCAAAACGGCAGTTGTTTGTGAAAGTTTAAAAAACACATGGTAGTGCATTTCGTAAAACGGCTGTAATGTAAATTCCATACTGAATAAACCTTCTCCGCATTTGACAAGCAGAGAAGTAGAGGGAAGTTTTAATCTAATATATTTTTGTCAAAGTCTTTGGTTTAGTGGTCAAAATGATAGTTGTTTTGAATTTAATGAATCTGCTAACTTCTGACATTTTTTACCGAAGCCAGAAAAACAGGCGAAGGGTTACAAAATTAGCTCTATTTACAGATTGGTAGACCCGATTTGAAATCCGACTTGTTGCTTGAAAAGCTGAAGATTAGGGGTAGATTTTACATAGAAAACATTGTTTTCTGTAAAATGTTGGGAAAGGGGTCAAAACGGCAGTTTTTGTGAAAGTTGTTTTGAATTTAATGAATCTGCTAACTTCTGACATTTTTTACCGAAGCCAGAAAAACAGGCGAAGGGTTGCAAAAATAGCTCTAGTTACAGATTGGTAGACCCGATTTGAAATCCGACTTGTTGCTTGAAAAGCGGAAGATTAGGGGTAGATTTTACATAGAAAACATTGTTTTCTGTAAAATGTTGGGAAAGGGGTCAAAACGGCAGTTTTTGTGAAAGTTGTTTTGAATTTAATGAATCTGCTAACTTCTGACATGTTTTACCGAAGCCAGAAAAACAGGCGAAGGGTTACAAAATTAGCTCTATTTACAGATTGGTAGACCCGATTTGAAATCCGACTTGTTGCTTGAAAAGCTGAAGATTAGGGGTAGATTTTACATAGTAAACATTGTTTTCTGTAAAATGTTGGGAAAGGGGTCAAAACGGCAGTTTTTGTGAAAGTTGTTTTGAATTTAATGAATCTGCTAACTGCTGACATTTTTTACCGAAGCCAGAAAAACAGGCGAAGGGTTACAAAAATAGCTCTAGTTACACATTGGTAGACCCGATTTGAAATCCGACTTGTTGCTTGAAAAGCGGAAGATTAGGGGTAGATTTTATATAGAAAACATTGTTTTCTGTAAAATGTTGGGAAAGGGGTCAAAACGGCAGTTTTTGTGAAAGTTGTTTTGAATTTAATGAATCTGCTAACTTCTGACATTTTTTACCGAAGCCATAAAAACAGGCGAAGGGTTACAAAATTAGCTCTAGTTACAGATTGGTAGACCCGATTTGACATCCGACTTGTTGCTTGAAAAGCTGAAGATTAGGGGTAGATTTTATATAGAAAACATTGTTTTCTGTAAAATGTTGGGAAAGGGGTCAAAACGGCAGTTGTTTGTGAAAGTTTAAAAAACACATGATAGTGCATTTCGTAAAACGGCTGTAATGTAAATTCCATACTGAATAAACCTTCTCCGCATTTGACAAGCAGAGAAGTAGAGGGAAGTTTTATTCTAATATATTTTTGTCAAAGTCTTTGGTTTAGTGGTCAAAATGATAGTTGTTTTGAATTTAATGAATCTGCTAACTTCTGACATTTTTTACCGAAGCCAGAAAAACAGGCGAAGGGTTACAAAATTAGCTCTATTTACAGATTGGTAGACCCGATTTGAAATCCGACTTGTTGCTTGAAAAGCTGAAGATTAGGGGTAGATTTTATATAGTAAACATTGTTTTCTGTAAAATGTTGGGAAAGGGGTCAAAACGGCAGATTTTGTGAAAGTTGTTTTGAATTTAATGAATCTGCTAACTTCTGACATTTTTTACCGAAGCCAGAAAAACAGGCGAAGGGTTACAAAAATAGCTCTAGTTACAGATTGGTAGACCCGATTTGAAATCCGACTTGTTGCTTGAAAAGCTGAAGATTAGGAGTAGATTTTACATAGAAAACATTGTTTTCTGTAAAATGTTGGGAAAGGGGTCAAAACGGCAGTTTTTGTGAAAGTTGTTTTGAATTTAATGAATCTGCTAACTTCTGACATTTTTTACCGAAGCCAGAAAAACAGGCGAAGGGTTACAAAATTAGCTCTATTTACAGATTGGTAGACCCGATTTGAAATCCGACTTGTTGCTTGAAAAGCTGAAGATTAGGGGTAGATTTTATATAGTAAACATTGTTTTCTGTAAAATGTTGGGAAAGGGGTCAAAACGGCAGATTTTGTGAAAGTTGTTTTGAATTTAATGAATCTGCTAACTTCTGACATTTTTTACCGAAGCCAGAAAAACAGGCGAAGGGTTACAAAAATAGCTCTAGTTACAGATTGGTAGACCCGATTTGAAATCCGACTTGTTGCTTGAAAAGCGGAAGATTAGGGGTAGATTTTATATAGAAAACATTGTTTTCTGTAAAATGTTGGGAAAGGGGTCAAAACGGCAGTTTTTGTGAAAGTTGTTTTGAATTTAATGAATCTGCTAACTTCTGACATTTTTTTACCGAAGCCAGAAAAGCAGGCGAAGGGTTACAAAAATAGCTCTAGTTACACATTGGTAGACCCGATTTGAAATCCTACTTGTTGCTTGAAAAGCAGAAGATTAGGGGTAGATTTTATATAGAAAACATTGTTTTCTGTAAAATGTTGGGAAAGGGGTCAAAACGGCAGTTTTTGTGAAAGTTGTTTTGAATTTAATGAATCTGCTAACTTCTGACATTTTTTACCGAAGCCAGAAAAACAGGCGAAGGGTTACAAAATTAGCTCTATTTACAGATTGGTAGACCCGATTTGAAATCCGACTTGTTGCTTGAAAAGCTGAAGATTAGGGGTAGATTTTATATAGTAAACATTGTTTTCTGTAAAATGTTGGGAAAGGGGTCAAAACGGCAGTTTTTGTGAAAGTTGTTTTGAATTTAATGAATCTGCTAACTTCTGACATTTTTTACCGAAGCCAGAAAAACAGGCGAAGGGTTACAAAAATAGCTCTAGTTACAGATTGGTAGACCCGATTTGAAATCCGACTTGTTGCTTGAAAAGCTGAAGATTAGGGGTAGATTTTACATAGAAACCATTGTTTTCTGTAAAATGTTGGGAAAGGGGTCAAAACGGCAGTTTTTGTGAAAGTTGTTTTGAATTTAATGAATCTGCTAACTTCTGACATTTTTTACCGAAGCCAGAAAAACAGGCGAAGGGTTACAAAAATAGCTCTAGTTACACATTGGTAGACCCGATTTGAAATCCGACTTGTTGCTTGAAAAGCTGAAGATTAGGGGTAGATTTTATATAGAAAACATTGTTTTCTGTAAAATGTTGGGAAAGGGGTCAAAACGGCAGTTTTTGTGAAAGTTGTTTTGAATTTAATGAATCTGCTAACTTCTGACATTTTTTACCGAAGCCAGAAAAACAGGCGAAGGGTTACAAAAATAGCTCTAGTTACAGATTGGTAGACCCGATTTGAAATCCGACTTGTTGCTTGAAAAGCTGAAGATTAGGGGTAGATTTTATATAGAAAACATTGTTTTCTGTAAAATGTTGGGAAAGGGGTCAAAACGGCAGTTGTTTGTGAAAGTTTAAAAAACACATGGTAGTGCATTTCGTAAAACGGCTGTAATGTAAATTCCATACTGAATAAACCTTCTCCGCATTTGACAAGCAGAGAAGTAGAGGGAAGTTTTAATCTAATATATTTTTGTCAAAGTCTTTGGTTTAGTGGTCAAAATGATAGTTGTTTTGAATTTAATGAATCTGCTAACTTCTGACATTTTTTACCGAAGCCAGAAAAACAGGCGAAGGGTTACAAAATTAGCTCTATTTACAGATTGGTAGACCCGATTTGAAATCCGACTTGTTGCTTGAAAAGCTGAAGATTAGGGGTAGATTTTACATAGAAAACATTGTTTTCTGTAAAATGTTGGGAAAGGGGTCAAAACGGCAGTTTTTGTGAAAGTTGTTTTGAATTTAATGAATCTGCTAACTTCTGACATTTTTTACCGAAGCCAGAAAAACAGGCGAAGGGTTGCAAAAATAGCTCTAGTTACAGATTGGTAGACCCGATTTGAAATCCGACTTGTTGCTTGAAAAGCGGAAGATTAGGGGTAGATTTTACATAGAAAACATTGTTTTCTGTAAAATGTTGGGAAAGGGGTCAAAACGGCAGTTTTTGTGAAAGTTGTTTTGAATTTAATGAATCTGCTAACTTCTGACATGTTTTACCGAAGCCAGAAAAACAGGCGAAGGGTTACAAAATTAGCTCTATTTACAGATTGGTAGACCCGATTTGAAATCCGACTTGTTGCTTGAAAAGCTGAAGATTAGGGGTAGATTTTACATAGTAAACATTGTTTTCTGTAAAATGTTGGGAAAGGGGTCAAAACGGCAGTTTTTGTGAAAGTTGTTTTGAATTTAATGAATCTGCTAACTGCTGACATTTTTTACCGAAGCCAGAAAAACAGGCGAAGGGTTACAAAAATAGCTCTAGTTACACATTGGTAGACCCGATTTGAAATCCGACTTGTTGCTTGAAAAGCGGAAGATTAGGGGTAGATTTTATATAGAAAACATTGTTTTCTGTAAAATGTTGGGAAAGGGGTCAAAACGGCAGTTTTTGTGAAAGTTGTTTTGAATTTAATGAATCTGCTAACTTCTGACATTTTTTACCGAAGCCATAAAAACAGGCGAAGGGTTACAAAATTAGCTCTAGTTACAGATTGGTAGACCCGATTTGACATCCGACTTGTTGCTTGAAAAGCTGAAGATTAGGGGTAGATTTTATATAGAAAACATTGTTTTCTGTAAAATGTTGGGAAAGGGGTCAAAACGGCAGTTGTTTGTGAAAGTTTAAAAAACACATGATAGTGCATTTCGTAAAACGGCTGTAATGTAAATTCCATACTGAATAAACCTTCTCCGCATTTGACAAGCAGAGAAGTAGAGGGAAGTTTTATTCTAATATATTTTTGTCAAAGTCTTTGGTTTAGTGGTCAAAATGATAGTTGTTTTGAATTTAATGAATCTGCTAACTTCTGACATTTTTTACCGAAGCCAGAAAAACAGGCGAAGGGTTACAAAATTAGCTCTATTTACAGATTGGTAGACCCGATTTGAAATCCGACTTGTTGCTTGAAAAGCTGAAGATTAGGGGTAGATTTTATATAGTAAACATTGTTTTCTGTAAAATGTTGGGAAAGGGGTCAAAACGGCAGATTTTGTGAAAGTTGTTTTGAATTTAATGAATCTGCTAACTTCTGACATTTTTTACCGAAGCCAGAAAAACAGGCGAAGGGTTACAAAAATAGCTCTAGTTACAGATTGGTAGACCCGATTTGAAATCCGACTTGTTGCTTGAAAAGCTGAAGATTAGGAGTAGATTTTACATAGAAAACATTGTTTTCTGTAAAATGTTGGGAAAGGGGTCAAAACGGCAGTTTTTGTGAAAGTTGTTTTGAATTTAATGAATCTGCTAACTTCTGACATTTTTTACCGAAGCCAGAAAAACAGGCGAAGGGTTACAAAATTAGCTCTATTTACAGATTGGTAGACCCGATTTGAAATCCGACTTGTTGCTTGAAAAGCTGAAGATTAGGGGTAGATTTTATATAGTAAACATTGTTTTCTGTAAAATGTTGGGAAAGGGGTCAAAACGGCAGATTTTGTGAAAGTTGTTTTGAATTTAATGAATCTGCTAACTTCTGACATTTTTTACCGAAGCCAGAAAAACAGGCGAAGGGTTACAAAAATAGCTCTAGTTACAGATTGGTAGACCCGATTTGAAATCCGACTTGTTGCTTGAAAAGCTGAAGATTAGGAGTAGATTTTACATAGAAAACATTGTTTTCTGTAAAATGTTGGGAAAGGGGTCAAAACGGCAGTTTTTGTGAAAGTTGTTTTGAATTTAATGAATCTGCTAACTTCTGACATTTTTTACCGAAGCCAGAAAAACAGGCGAAGGGTTGCAAAAATAGCTCTAGTTACAGATTGGTAGACCCGATTTGAAATCCGACTTGTTGCTTGAAAAGCGGAAGATTAGGGGTAGATTTTATATAGAAAACATTGTTTTCTGTAAAATGTTGGGAAAGGGGTCAAAACGGCAGTTTTTGTGAAAGTTGTTTTGAATTTAATGAATCTGCTAACTTCTGACATTTTTTACCGAAGCCAGAAAAACAGGCGAAGGGTTGCAAAAATAGCTCTAGTTACAGATTGGTAGACCCGATTTGAAATCCGACTTGTTGCTTGAAAAGCGGAAGATTAGGGGTAGATTTTATATAGAAAACATTGTTTTCTGTAAAATGTTGGGAAAGGGGTCAAAACGGCAGTTTTTGTGAAAGTTGTTTTGAATTTAATGAATCTGCTAACTTCTGACATTTTTTTACCGAAGCCAGAAAAGCAGGCGAAGGGTTACAAAAATAGCTCTAGTTACACATTGGTAGACCCGATTTGAAATCCTACTTGTTGCTTGAAAAGCAGAAGATTAGGGGTAGATTTTATATAGAAAACATTATTTTCTGTAAAATGTTGGGAAAGGGGTCAAAACGGCAGTTTTTGTGAAAGTTGTTTTGAAGTTAATGAATCTGCTAACTTCTGACATTTTTTACCGAAGCCAGAAAAACAGGCGAAGGGTTACAAAATTAGCTCTATTTACAGATTGGTAGACCCGATTTGAAATCCGACTTGTTGCTTGAAAAGCTGAAGATTAGGGGTAGATTTTATATAGTAAACATTGTTTTCTGTAAAATGTTGGGAAAGGGGTCAAAACGGCAGTTTTTGTGAAAGTTGTTTTGAATTTAATGAATCTGCTAACTTCTGACATTTTTTACCGAAGCCAGAAAAACAGGCGATGGGTTACAAAAATAGCTCTAGTTACAGATTGGTAGACCCGATTTGAAATCCGACTTGTTGCTTGAAAAGCTGAAGATTAGGGGTAGATTTTACATAGAAAACATTGTTTTCTGTAAAATGTTGGGAAAGGGGTCAAAACGGCAGTTTTTGTGAAAGTTGTTTTGAATTTAATGAATCTGCTAACTTCTGACATTTTTTACCGAAGCCAGAAAAACAGGCGAAGGGTTGCAAAAATAGCTCTAGTTACAGATTGGTAGACCCGATTTGAAATCCGACTTGTTGCTTGAAAAGCTGAAGATTAGGGGTAGATTTTATATAGTAAACATTGTTTTCTGTAAAATGTTGGGAAAGGGGTCAAAACGGCAGTTTTTGTGAAAGTTGTTTTGAATTTAATGAATCTGCTAACTTCTGACATTTTTTACCGAAGCCAGAAAAACAGGCGAAGGGTTACAAAAATAGCTCTAGTTACAGATTGGTAGACCCGATTTGAAATCCGACTTGTTGCTTGAAAAGCTGAAGATTAGGAGTAGATTTTACATAGAAAACATTGTTTTCTGTAAAATGTTGGGAAAGGGGTCAAAACGGCAGTTTTTGTGAAAGTTGTTTTGAATTTAATGAATCTGCTAACTTCTGACATTTTTTACCGAAGCCAGAAAAACAGGCGAAGGGTTACAAAATTAGCTCTATTTACAGATTGGTAGACCCGATTTGAAATCCGACTTGTTGCTTGAAAAGCTGAAGATTAGGAGTAGATTTTACATAGAAAACATTGTTTTCTGTAAAATGTTGGGAAAGGGGTCAAAACGGCAGTTTTTGTGAAAGTTGTTTTGAATTTAATGAATCTGCTAACTTCTGACATTTTTTACCGAAGCCAGAAAAACAGGCGAAGGGTTGCAAAAATAGCTCTAGTTACAGATTGGTAGACCCGATTTGAAATCCGACTTGTTGCTTGAAAAGCGGAAGATTAGGGGTAGATTTTATATAGAAAACATTGTTTTCTGTAAAATGTTGGGAAAGGGGTCAAAACGGCAGTTTTTGTGAAAGTTGTTTTGAATTTAATGAATCTGCTAACTTCTGACATTTTTTACCGAAGCCAGAAAAACAGGCGAAGGGTTGCAAAAATAGCTCTAGTTACAGATTGGTAGACCCGATTTGAAATCCGACTTGTTGCTTGAAAAGCGGAAGATTAGGGGTAGATTTTATATAGAAAACATTGTTTTCTGTAAAATGTTGGGAAAGGGGTCAAAACGGCAGTTTTTGTGAAAGTTGTTTTGAATTTAATGAATCTGCTAACTTCTGACATTTTTTTACCGAAGCCAGAAAAGCAGGCGAAGGGTTACAAAAATAGCTCTAGTTACACATTGGTAGACCCGATTTGAAATCCTACTTGTTGCTTGAAAAGCAGAAGATTAGGGGTAGATTTTATATAGAAAGCATTATTTTCTGTAAAATGTTGGGAAAGGGGTCAAAACGGCAGTTTTTGTGAAAGTTGTTTTGAAGTTAATGAATCTGCTAACTTCTGACATTTTTTACCGAAGCCAGAAAAACAGGCGAAGGGTTACAAAATTAGCTCTATTTACAGATTGGTAGACCCGATTTGAAATCCGACTTGTTGCTTGAAAAGCTGAAGATTAGGGGTAGATTTTATATAGTAAACATTGTTTTCTGTAAAATGTTGGGAAAGGGGTCAAAACGGCAGTTTTTGTGAAAGTTGTTTTGAATTTAATGAATCTGCTAACTTCTGACATTTTTTACCGAAGCCAGAAAAACAGGCGAAGGGTTACAAAAATAGCTGTAGTTACAGATTGGTAGACCCGATTTGAAATCCGACTTGTTGCTTGAAAAGCTGAAGATTAGGGGTAGATTTTACATAGAAAACATTGTTTTCTGTAAAATGTTGGGAAAGGGGTCAAAACGGCAGTTTTTGTGAAAGTTGTTTTGAATTTAATGAATCTGCTAACTTCTGACATTTTTTACCGAAGCCAGAAAAACAGGCGAAGGGTTGCAAAAATAGCTCTAGTTACAGATTGGTAGACCCGATTTGAAATCCGACTTGTTGCTTGAAAAGCGGAAGATTAGGGGTAGATTTTATATAGTAAACATTGTTTTCTGTAAAATGTTGGGAAAGGGGTCAAAACGGCAGTTTTTGTGAAAGTTGTTTTGAATTTAATGAATCTGCTAACTTCTGACATTTTTTACCGAAGCCAGAAAAACAGGCAAAGGGTTACAAAAATAGCTCTAGTTACAGATTGGTAGACCCGATTTGAAATCCGACTTGTTGCTTGAAAAGCTGAAGATTAGGAGTAGATTTTACATAGAAAACATTGTTTTCTGTAAAATGTTGGGAAAGGGGTCAAAACGGCAGTTTTTGTGAAAGTTGTTTTGAATTTAATGAATCTGCTAACTTCTGACATTTTTTACCGAAGCCAGAAAAACAGGCGAAGGGTTGCAAAAATAGCTCTAGTTACAGATTGGTAGACCCGATTTGAAATCCGACTTGTTGCTTGAAAAGCGGAAGATTAGGGTAGATTTTACATAGAAAACATTGTTTTCTGTAAAATGTTGGGAAAGGGGTCAAAACGGCAGTTTTTGTGAAAGTTGTTTTGAATTTAATGAATCTGCTAACTTCTGACATTTTTTTACCGAAGCCAGAAAAGCAGGCGAAGGGTTACAAAAATAGCTCTAGTTACACATTGGTAGACCCGATTTGAAATCCTACTTGTTGCTTGAAAAGCAGAAGATTAGGGGTAGATTTTATATAGAAAACATTATTTTCTGTAAAATGTTGGGAAAGGGGTCAAAACGGCAGTTTTTGTGAAAGTTGTTTTGAAGTTAATGAATCTGCTAACTTCTGACATTTTTTACCGAAGCCAGAAAAACAGGCGAAGGGTTACAAAATTAGCTCTATTTACAGATTGGTAGACCCGATTTGAAATCCGACTTGTTGCTTGAAAAGCTGAAGATTAGGGGTAGATTTTATATAGTAAACATTGTTTTCTGTAAAATGTTGGGAAAGGGGTCAAAACGGCAGTTTTTGTGAAAGTTGTTTTGAATTTAATGAATCTGCTAACTTCTGACATTTTTTACCGAAGCCAGAAAAACAGGCGAAGGGTTACAAAAATAGCTCTAGTTACAGATTGGTAGACCCGATTTGAAATCCGACTTGTTGCTTGAAAAGCTGAAGATTAGGGGTAGATTTTACATAGAAAACATTGTTTTCTGTAAAATGTTGGGAAAGGGGTCAAAACGGCAGTTTTTGTGAAAGTTGTTTTGAATTTAATGAATCTGCTAACTTCTGACATTTTTTACCGAAGCCAGAAAAACAGGCGAAGGGTTGCAAAAATAGCTCTAGTTACAGATTGGTAGACCCGATTTGAAATCCGACTTGTTGCTTGAAAAGCGGAAGATTAGGGGTAGATTTTATATAGTAAACATTGTTTTCTGTAAAATGTTGGGAAAGGGGTCAAAACGGCAGTTTTTGTGAAAGTTGTTTTGAATTTAATGAATCTGCTAACTTCTGACATTTTTTACCGAAGCCAGAAAAACAGGCGAAGGGTTACAAAAATAGCTCTAGTTACAGATTGGTAGACCCGATTTGAAATCCGACTTGTTGCTTGAAAAGCTGAAGATTAGGGGTAGATTTTACATAGAAAACATTGTTTTCTGTAAAATGTTGGGAAAGGGGTCAAAACGGCAGTTTTTGTGAAAGTTGTTTTGAATTTAATGAATCTGCTAACTTCTGACATTTTTTACCGAAGCCAGAAAAACAGGCGAAGGGTTGCAAAAATAGCTCTAGTTACAGATTGGTAGACCCGATTTGAAATCCGACTTGTTGCTTGAAAAGCTGAAGATTAGGGGTAGATTTTATATAGTAAACATTGTTTTCTGTAAAATGTTGGGAAAGGGGTCAAAACGGCAGTTTTTGTGAAAGTTGTTTTGAATTTAATGAATCTGCTAACTTCTGACATTTTTTACCGAAGCCAGAAAAACAGGCGAAGGGTTACAAAAATAGCTCTAGTTACAGATTGGTAGACCCGATTTGAAATCCGACTTGTTGCTTGAAAAGCTGAAGATTAGGAGTAGATTTTACATAGAAAACATTGTTTTCTGTAAAATGTTGGGAAAGGGGTCAAAACGGCAGTTTTTGTGAAAGTTGTTTTGAATTTAATGAATCTGCTAACTTCTGACATTTTTTACCGAAGCCAGAAAAACAGGCGAAGGGTTACAAAATTAGCTCTATTTACAGATTGGTAGACCCGATTTGAAATCCGACTTGTTGCTTGAAAAGCTGAAGATTAGGAGTAGATTTTACATAGAAAACATTGTTTTCTGTAAAATGTTGGGAAAGGGGTCAAAACGGCAGTTTTTGTGAAAGTTGTTTTGAATTTAATGAATCTGCTAACTTCTGACATTTTTTACCGAAGCCAGAAAAACAGGCGAAGGGTTGCAAAAATAGCTCTAGTTACAGATTGGTAGACCCGATTTGAAATCCGACTTGTTGCTTGAAAAGCGGAAGATTAGGGGTAGATTTTATATAGAAAACATTGTTTTCTGTAAAATGTTGGGAAAGGGGTCAAAACGGCAGTTTTTGTGAAAGTTGTTTTGAATTTAATGAATCTGCTAACTTCTGACATTTTTTACCGAAGCCAGAAAAACAGGCGAAGGGTTGCAAAAATAGCTCTAGTTACAGATTGGTAGACCCGATTTGAAATCCGACTTGTTGCTTGAAAAGCGGAAGATTAGGGGTAGATTTTATATAGAAAACATTGTTTTCTGTAAAATGTTGGGAAAGGGGTCAAAACGGCAGTTTTTGTGAAAGTTGTTTTGAATTTAATGAATCTGCTAACTTCTGACATTTTTTACCGAAGCCAGAAAAACAGGCGAAGGGTTGCAAAAATAGCTCTAGTTACAGATTGGTAGACCCGATTTGAAATCCGACTTGTTGCTTGAAAAGCGGAAGATTAGGGTAGATTTTACATAGAAAACATTGTTTTCTGTAAAATGTTGGGAAAGGGGTCAAAACGGCAGTTTTTGTGAAAGTTGTTTTGAATTTAATGAATCTGCTAACTTCTGACATTTTTTTACCGAAGCCAGAAAAGCAGGCGAAGGGTTACAAAAATAGCTCTAGTTACACATTGGTAGACCCGATTTGAAATCCTACTTGTTGCTTGAAAAGCAGAAGATTAGGGGTAGATTTTATATAGAAAACATTGTTTTCTGTAAAATGTTGGGAAAGGGGTCAAAACGGCAGTTTTTGTGAAAGTTGTTTTGAATTTAATGAATCTGCTAACTTCTGACATTTTTTTACCGAAGCCAGAAAAGCAGGCGAAGGGTTACAAAAATAGCTCTAGTTACACATTGGTAGACCCGATTTGAAATCCTACTTGTTGCTTGAAAAGCAGAAGATTAGGGGTAGATTTTATATAGAAAACATTATTTTCTGTAAAATGTTGGGAAAGGGGTCAAAACGGCAGTTTTTGTGAAAGTTGTTTTGAAGTTAATGAATCTGCTAACTTCTGACATTTTTTACCGAAGCCAGAAAAACAGGCGAAGGGTTACAAAATTAGCTCTATTTACAGATTGGTAGACCCGATTTGAAATCCGACTTGTTGCTTGAAAAGCTGAAGATTAGGGGTAGATTTTATATAGTAAACATTGTTTTCTGTAAAATGTTGGGAAAGGGGTCAAAACGGCAGTTTTTGTGAAAGTTGTTTTGAATTTAATGAATCTGCTAACTTCTGACATTTTTTACCGAAGCCAGAAAAACAGGCGAAGGGTTACAAAAATAGCTCTAGTTACAGATTGGTAGACCCGATTTGAAATCCGACTTGTTGCTTGAAAAGCTGAAGATTAGGGGTAGATTTTACATAGAAAACATTGTTTTCTGTAAAATGTTGGGAAAGGGGTCAAAACGGCAGTTTTTGTGAAAGTTGTTTTGAATTTAATGAATCTGCTAACTTCTGACATTTTTTACCGAAGCCAGAAAAACAGGCGAAGGGTTGCAAAAATAGCTCTAGTTACAGATTGGTAGACCCGATTTGAAATCCGACTTGTTGCTTGAAAAGCGGAAGATTAGGGGTAGATTTTATATAGTAAACATTGTTTTCTGTAAAATGTTGGGAAAGGGGTCAAAACGGCAGTTTTTGTGAAAGTTGTTTTGAATTTAATGAATCTGCTAACTTCTGACATTTTTTACCGAAGCCAGAAAAACAGGCGAAGGGTTACAAAAATAGCTCTAGTTACAGATTGGTAGACCCGATTTGAAATCCGACTTGTTGCTTGAAAAGCTGAAGATTAGGGGTAGATTTTACATAGAAAACATTGTTTTCTGTAAAATGTTGGGAAAGGGGTCAAAACGGCAGTTTTTGTGAAAGTTGTTTTGAATTTAATGAATCTGCTAACTTCTGACATTTTTTACCGAAGCCAGAAAAACAGGCGAAGGGTTGCAAAAATAGCTCTAGTTACAGATTGGTAGACCCGATTTGAAATCCGACTTGTTGCTTGAAAAGCTGAAGATTAGGGGTAGATTTTATATAGTAAACATTGTTTTCTGTAAAATGTTGGGAAAGGGGTCAAAACGGCAGTTTTTGTGAAAGTTGTTTTGAATTTAATGAATCTGCTAACTTCTGACATTTTTTACCGAAGCCAGAAAAACAGGCGAAGGGTTACAAAAATAGCTCTAGTTACAGATTGGTAGACCCGATTTGAAATCCGACTTGTTGCTTGAAAAGCTGAAGATTAGGAGTAGATTTTACATAGAAAACATTGTTTTCTGTAAAATGTTGGGAAAGGGGTCAAAACGGCAGTTTTTGTGAAAGTTGTTTTGAATTTAATGAATCTGCTAACTTCTGACATTTTTTACCGAAGCCAGAAAAACAGGCGAAGGGTTACAAAATTAGCTCTATTTACAGATTGGTAGACCCGATTTGAAATCCGACTTGTTGCTTGAAAAGCTGAAGATTAGGAGTAGATTTTACATAGAAAACATTGTTTTCTGTAAAATGTTGGGAAAGGGGTCAAAACGGCAGTTTTTGTGAAAGTTGTTTTGAATTTAATGAATCTGCTAACTTCTGACATTTTTTACCGAAGCCAGAAAAACAGGCGAAGGGTTGCAAAAATAGCTCTAGTTACAGATTGGTAGACCCGATTTGAAATCCGACTTGTTGCTTGAAAAGCGGAAGATTAGGGGTAGATTTTATATAGAAAACATTGTTTTCTGTAAAATGTTGGGAAAGGGGTCAAAACGGCAGTTTTTGTGAAAGTTGTTTTGAATTTAATGAATCTGCTAACTTCTGACATTTTTTACCGAAGCCAGAAAAACAGGCGAAGGGTTGCAAAAATAGCTCTAGTTACAGATTGGTAGACCCGATTTGAAATCCGACTTGTTGCTTGAAAAGCGGAAGATTAGGGGTAGATTTTATATAGAAAACATTGTTTTCTGTAAAATGTTGGGAAAGGGGTCAAAACGGCAGTTTTTGTGAAAGTTGTTTTGAATTTAATGAATCTGCTAACTTCTGACATTTTTTTACCGAAGCCAGAAAAGCAGGCGAAGGGTTACAAAAATAGCTCTAGTTACACATTGGTAGACCCGATTTGAAATCCTACTTGTTGCTTGAAAAGCAGAAGATTAGGGGTAGATTTTATATAGAAAGCATTATTTTCTGTAAAATGTTGGGAAAGGGGTCAAAACGGCAGTTTTTGTGAAAGTTGTTTTGAAGTTAATGAATCTGCTAACTTCTGACATTTTTTACCGAAGCCAGAAAAACAGGCGAAGGGTTACAAAATTAGCTCTATTTACAGATTGGTAGACCCGATTTGAAATCCGACTTGTTGCTTGAAAAGCTGAAGATTAGGGGTAGATTTTATATAGTAAACATTGTTTTCTGTAAAATGTTGGGAAAGGGGTCAAAACGGCAGTTTTTGTGAAAGTTGTTTTGAATTTAATGAATCTGCTAACTTCTGACATTTTTTACCGAAGCCAGAAAAACAGGCGAAGGGTTACAAAAATAGCTGTAGTTACAGATTGGTAGACCCGATTTGAAATCCGACTTGTTGCTTGAAAAGCTGAAGATTAGGGGTAGATTTTACATAGAAAACATTGTTTTCTGTAAAATGTTGGGAAAGGGGTCAAAACGGCAGTTTTTGTGAAAGTTGTTTTGAATTTAATGAATCTGCTAACTTCTGACATTTTTTACCGAAGCCAGAAAAACAGGCGAAGGGTTGCAAAAATAGCTCTAGTTACAGATTGGTAGACCCGATTTGAAATCCGACTTGTTGCTTGAAAAGCGGAAGATTAGGGGTAGATTTTATATAGTAAACATTGTTTTCTGTAAAATGTTGGGAAAGGGGTCAAAACGGCAGTTTTTGTGAAAGTTGTTTTGAATTTAATGAATCTGCTAACTTCTGACATTTTTTACCGAAGCCAGAAAAACAGGCAAAGGGTTACAAAAATAGCTCTAGTTACAGATTGGTAGACCCGATTTGAAATCCGACTTGTTGCTTGAAAAGCTGAAGATTAGGAGTAGATTTTACATAGAAAACATTGTTTTCTGTAAAATGTTGGGAAAGGGGTCAAAACGGCAGTTTTTGTGAAAGTTGTTTTGAATTTAATGAATCTGCTAACTTCTGACATTTTTTACCGAAGCCAGAAAAACAGGCGAAGGGTTGCAAAAATAGCTCTAGTTACAGATTGGTAGACCCGATTTGAAATCCGACTTGTTGCTTGAAAAGCGGAAGATTAGGGTAGATTTTATATAGAAAACATTGTTTTCTGTAAAATGTTGGGAAAGGGGTCAAAACGGCAGTTTTTGTGAAAGTTGTTTTGAATTTAATGAATCTGCTAACTTCTGACATTTTTTTACCGAAGCCAGAAAAGCAGGCGAAGGGTTACAAAAATAGCTCTAGTTACACATTGGTAGACCCGATTTGAAATCCTACTTGTTGCTTGAAAAGCAGAAGATTAGGGGTAGATTTTATATAGAAAACATTGTTTTCTGTAAAATGTTGGGAAAGGGGTCAAAACGGCAGTTTTTGTGAAAGTTGTTTTGAATTTAATGAATCTGCTAACTTCTGACATTTTTTTACCGAAGCCAGAAAAGCAGGCGAAGGGTTACAAAAATAGCTCTAGTTACACATTGGTAGACCCGATTTGAAATCCTACTTGTTGCTTGAAAAGCAGAAGATTAGGGGTAGATTTTATATAGAAAACATTATTTTCTGTAAAATGTTGGGAAAGGGGTCAAAACGGCAGTTTTTGTGAAAGTTGTTTTGAAGTTAATGAATCTGCTAACTTCTGACATTTTTTACCGAAGCCAGAAAAACAGGCGAAGGGTTACAAAATTAGCTCTATTTACAGATTGGTAGACCCGATTTGAAATCCGACTTGTTGCTTGAAAAGCTGAAGATTAGGGGTAGATTTTATATAGTAAACATTGTTTTCTGTAAAATGTTGGGAAAGGGGTCAAAACGGCAGTTTTTGTGAAAGTTGTTTTGAATTTAATGAATCTGCTAACTTCTGACATTTTTTACCGAAGCCAGAAAAACAGGCGAAGGGTTACAAAAATAGCTCTAGTTACAGATTGGTAGACCCGATTTGAAATCCGACTTGTTGCTTGAAAAGCTGAAGATTAGGGGTAGATTTTACATAGAAAACATTGTTTTCTGTAAAATGTTGGGAAAGGGGTCAAAACGGCAGTTTTTGTGAAAGTTGTTTTGAATTTAATGAATCTGCTAACTTCTGACATTTTTTACCGAAGCCAGAAAAACAGGCGAAGGGTTGCAAAAATAGCTCTAGTTACAGATTGGTAGACCCGATTTGAAATCCGACTTGTTGCTTGAAAAGCGGAAGATTAGGGGTAGATTTTATATAGTAAACATTGTTTTCTGTAAAATGTTGGGAAAGGGGTCAAAACGGCAGTTTTTGTGAAAGTTGTTTTGAATTTAATGAATCTGCTAACTTCTGACATTTTTTACCGAAGCCAGAAAAACAGGCGAAGGGTTACAAAAATAGCTCTAGTTACAGATTGGTAGACCCGATTTGAAATCCGACTTGTTGCTTGAAAAGCTGAAGATTAGGAGTAGATTTTACATAGAAAACATTGTTTTCTGTAAAATGTTGGGAAAGGGGTCAAAACGGCAGTTTTTGTGAAAGTTGTTTTGAATTTAATGAATCTGCTAACTTCTGACATTTTTTACCGAAGCCAGAAAAACAGGCGAAGGGTTGCAAAAATAGCTCTAGTTACAGATTGGTAGACCCGATTTGAAATCCGACTTGTTGCTTGAAAAGCGGAAGATTAGGGGTAGATTTTATATAGAAAACATTGTTTTCTGTAAAATGTTGGGAAAGGGGTCAAAACGGCAGTTTTTGTGAAAGTTGTTTTGAATTTAATGAATCTGCTAACTTCTGACATTTTTTTACCGAAGCCAGAAAAGCAGGCGAAGGGTTACAAAAATAGCTCTAGTTACACATTGGTAGACCCGATTTGAAATCCTACTTGTTGCTTGAAAAGCAGAAGATTAGGGGTAGATTTTATATAGAAAACATTGTTTTCTGTAAAATGTTGGGAAAGGGGTCAAAACGGCAGTTTTTGTGAAAGTTGTTTTGAATTTAATGAATCTGCTAACTTCTGACATTTTTTACCGAAGCCAGAAAAACAGGCGAAGGGTTACAAAATTAGCTCTATTTACAGATTGGTAGACCCGATTTGAAATCCGACTTGTTGCTTGAAAAGCTGAAGATTAGGGGTAGATTTTATATAGTAAACATTGTTTTCTGTAAAATGTTGGGAAAGGGGTCAAAACGGCAGTTTTTGTGAAAGTTGTTTTGAATTTAATGAATCTGCTAACTTCTGACATTTTTTACCGAAGCCAGAAAAACAGGCGAAGGGTTACAAAAATAGCTCTAGTTACAGATTGGTAGACCCGATTTGAAATCCGACTTGTTGCTTGAAAAGCTGAAGATTAGGGGTAGATTTTACATAGAAACCATTGTTTTCTGTAAAATGTTGGGAAAGGGGTCAAAACGGCAGTTTTTGTGAAAGTTGTTTTGAATTTAATGAATCTGCTAACTTCTGACATTTTTTACCGAAGCCAGAAAAACAGGCGAAGGGTTACAAAAATAGCTCTAGTTACAGATTGGTAGACCCGATTTGAAATCCGACTTGTTGCTTGAAAAGCTGAAGATTAGGGGTAGATTTTATATAGAAAACATTGTTTTCTGTAAAATGTTGGGAAAGGGGTCAAAACGGCAGTTTTTGTGAAAGTTGTTTTGAATTTAATGAATCTGCTAACTTCTGACATTTTTTACCGAAGCCAGAAAAACAGGCGAAGGGTTACAAAAATAGCTCTAGTTACAGATTGGTAGACCCGATTTGAAATCCGACTTGTTGCTTGAAAAGCTGAAGATTAGGAGTAGATTTTACATAGAAAACATTGTTTTCTGTAAAATGTTGGGAAAGGGGTCAAAACGGCAGTTTTTGTGAAAGTTGTTTTGAATTTAATGAATCTGCTAACTTCTGACATTTTTTACCGAAGCCAGAAAAACAGGCGAAGGGTTACAAAAATAGCTCTAGTTACACATTGGTAGACCCGATTTGAAATCCGACTTGTTGCTTGAAAAGCTGAAGATTAGGGGTAGATTTTATATAGAAAACATTGTTTTCTGTAAAATGTTGGGAAAGGGGTCAAAACGGCAGTTTTTGTGAAAGTTGTTTTGAATTTAATGAATCTGCTAACTTCTGACATTTTTTACCGAAGCCAGAAAAACAGGCGAAGGGTTGCAAAAATAGCTCTAGTTACAGATTGGTAGACCCGATTTGAAATCCGACTTGTTGCTTGAAAAGCTGAAGATTAGGGGTAGATTTTATATAGAAAACATTGTTTTCTGTAAAATGTTGGGAAAGGGGTCAAAACGGCAGTTGTTTGTGAAAGTTTAAAAAACACATGGTAGTGCATTTCGTAAAACGGCTGTAATGTAAATTCCATACTGAATAAACCTTCTCCGCATTTGACAAGCAGAGAAGTAGAGGGAAGTTTTAATCTAATATATTTTTGTCAAAGTCTTTGGTTTAGTGGTCAAAATGATAGTTGTTTTGAATTTAATGAATCTGCTAACTTCTGACATTTTTTACCGAAGCCAGAAAAACAGGCGAAGGGTTACAAAATTAGCTCTATTTACAGATTGGTAGACCCGATTTGAAATCCGACTTGTTGCTTGAAAAGCTGAAGATTAGGGGTAGATTTTACATAGAAAACATTGTTTTCTGTAAAATGTTGGGAAAGGGGTCAAAACGGCAGTTTTTGTGAAAGTTGTTTTGAATTTAATGAATCTGCTAACTTCTGACATTTTTTACCGAAGCCAGAAAAACAGGCGAAGGGTTGCAAAAATAGCTCTAGTTACAGATTGGTAGACCCGATTTGAAATCCGACTTGTTGCTTGAAAAGCGGAAGATTAGGGGTAGATTTTATATAGAAAACATTGTTTTCTGTAAAATGTTGGGAAAGGGGTCAAAACGGCAGTTTTTGTGAAAGTTGTTTTGAATTTAATGAATCTGCTAACTTCTGACATGTTTTACCGAAGCCAGAAAAACAGGCGAAGGGTTACAAAATTAGCTCTATTTACAGATTGGTAGACCCGATTTGAAATCCGACTTGTTGCTTGAAAAGCTGAAGATTAGGGGTAGATTTTACATAGTAAACATTGTTTTCTGTAAAATGTTGGGAAAGGGGTCAAAACGGCAGTTTTTGTGAAAGTTGTTTTGAATTTAATGAATCTGCTAACTTCTGACATTTTTTACCGAAGCCAGAAAAACAGGCGAAGGGTTACAAAAATAGCTCTAGTTACACATTGGTAGACCCGATTTGAAATCCGACTTGTTGCTTGAAAAGCGGAAGATTAGGGGTAGATTTTATATAGAAAACATTGTTTTCTGTAAAATGTTGGGAAAGGGGTCAAAACGGCAGTTTTTGTGAAAGTTGTTTTGAATTTAATGAATCTGCTAACTTCTGACATTTTTTACCGAAGCCAGAAAAACAGGCGAAGGGTTGCAAAAATAGCTCTAGTTACAGATTGGTAGACCCGATTTGAAATCCGACTTGTTGCTTGAAAAGCTGAAGATTAGGGGTAGATTTTATATAGAAAACATTGTTTTCTGTAAAATGTTGGGAAAGGGGTCAAAACGGCAGTTTTTGTGAAAGTTGTTTTGAATTTAATGAATCTGCTAACTTCTGACATTTTTTTACCGAAGCCAGAAAAACAGGCGAAGGGTTACAAAAATAGCTCTAGTTACACATTGGTAGACCCGATTTGAAATCCTACTTGTTGCTTGAAAAGCAGAAGATTAGGGGTAGATTTTATATAGAAAACATTGTTTTCTGTAAAATGTTGGGAAAGGGGTCAAAACGGCAGTTTTTGTGAAAGTTGTTTTGAATTTAATGAATCTGCTAACTTCTGACATTTTTTACCGAAGCCAGAAAAACAGGCGAAGGGTTACAAAATTAGCTCTATTTACAGATTGGTAGACCCGATTTGAAATCCGACTTGTTGCTTGAAAAGCTGAAGATTAGGGGTAGATTTTATATAGTAAACATTGTTTTCTGTAAAATGTTGGGAAAGGGGTCAAAACGGCAGTTTTTGTGAAAGTTGTTTTGAATTTAATGAATCTGCTAACTTCTGACATTTTTTACCGAAGCCAGAAAAACAGGCGAAGGGTTACAAAAATAGCTCTAGTTACAGATTGGTAGACCCGATTTGAAATCCGACTTGTTGCTTGAAAAGCTGAAGATTAGGGGTAGATTTTACATAGAAAACATTGTTTTCTGTAAAATGTTGGGAAAGGGGTCAAAACGGCAGTTTTTGTGAAAGTTGTTTTGAATTTAATGAATCTGCTAACTTCTGACATTTTTTACCGAAGCCAGAAAAACAGGCGAAGGGTTACAAAATTAGCTCTATTTACAGATTGGTAGACCCGATTTGAAATCCGACTTGTTGCTTGAAAAGCTGAAGATTAGGGGTAGATTTTACATAGAAAACATTGTTTTCTGTAAAATGTTGGGAAAGGGGTCAAAACGGCAGTTTTTGTGAAAGTTGTTTTGAATTTAATGAATCTGCTAACTTCTGACATTTTTTACCGAAGCCAGAAAAACAGGCGAAGGGTTGCAAAAATAGCTCTAGTTACAGATTGGTAGACCCGATTTGAAATCCGACTTGTTGCTTGAAAAGCGGAAGATTAGGGGTAGATTTTATATAGAAAACATTGTTTTCTGTAAAATGTTGGGAAAGGGGTCAAAACGGCAGTTTTTGTGAAAGTTGTTTTGAATTTAATGAATCTGCTAACTTCTGACATGTTTTACCGAAGCCAGAAAAACAGGCGAAGGGTTACAAAATTAGCTCTTTTTACAGATTGGTAGACCCGATTTGAAATCCGACTTGTTGCTTGAAAAGCTGAAGATTAGGGGTAGATTTTACATAGTAAACATTGTTTTCTGTAAAATGTTGGGAAAGGGGTCAAAACGGCAGTTTTTGTGAAAGTTGTTTTGAATTTAATGAATCTGCTAACTTCTGACATTTTTTACCGAAGCCAGAAAAACAGGCGAAGGGTTACAAAAATAGCTCTAGTTACACATTGGTAGACCCGATTTGAAATCCGACTTGTTGCTTGAAAAGCGGAAGATTAGGGGTAGATTTTATATAGTAAACATTGTTTTCTGTAAAATGTTGGGAAAGGGGTCAAAACGGCAGTTTTTGTGAAAGTTGTTTTGAATTTAATGAATCTGCTAACTTCTGACATTTTTTACCGAAGCCAGAAAAACAGGCGAAGGGTTACAAAAATAGCTCTAGTTACACATTGGTAGACCCGATTTGAAATCCGACTTGTTGCTTGAAAAGCGGAAGATTAGGGGTAGATTTTATATAGTAAACATTGTTTTCTGTAAAATGTTGGGAAAGGGGTCAAAACGGCAGTTTTTGTGAAAGTTGTTTTGAATTTAATGAATCTGCTAACTTCTGACATTTTTTACCGAAGCCAGAAAAACAGGCGAAGGGTTACAAAAATAGCTCTAGTTACAGATTGGTAGACCCGATTTGAAATCCGACTTGTTGCTTGAAAAGCTGAAGATAAGGGGTAGATTTTACATAGAAAACATTGTTTTCTGTAAAATGTTGGGAAAGGGGTCAAAACGGCAGTTTTTGTGAAAGTTGTTTTGAATTTAATGAATCTGCTAACTTCTGACAGTTTTTACCGAAGCCAGAAAAACAGGCGAAGGGTTACAAAAATAAGGGTTACAAAAATCGGTAGACCCGATTTGAAATCCGACTTGTTGCTTGAAAAGCTGAAGATTAGGGGTAGATTTTATATAGTAAACATTGTTTTCTGTAAAATGTTGGGAAAGGGGTCAAAACGGCAGTTTTTGTGAAAGTTGTTTTGAATTTAATGAATTTGCTAACTTCTGACATTTTTTACCGAAGCCAGAAAAACAGGCGAAGGGTTACAAAAATAGCTCTAGTTACAGATTGGTAGACCCGATTTGAAATCCGACTTGTTGCTTGAAAAGCTGAAGATTAGGGGTAGATTTTACATAGAAACCATTGTTTTCTGTAAAATGTTGGGAAAGGGGTCAAAACGGCAGTTGTTTGTGAAAGTTTAAAAAACACATGGTAGTGCATTTCGTAAAACGGCTGTAATGTAAATTCCATACTGAATAAACCTTCTCCGCATTTGACAAGCAGAGAAGTAGAGGGAAGTTTTAATCTAATATATTTTTGTCAAACTCTTTGGTTTACTGGTCAAAATGATAGTTGTTTTGAATTTAATGAATCTGCTAACTTCTGACATTTTTTACCGAAGCCAGAAAAACAGGCGAAGGGTTACAAAAATAGCTCTAGTCACAGATTGGTAGACCCGATTTGAAATCCGACTTGTTGCTTGAAAAGCTGAAGATTAGGGGTAGATTTTATATAGAAAACATTGTTTTCTGTAAAATGTTGGGAAAGGGGTCAAAACGGCAGTTTTTGTGAAAGTTGTTTTGAATTTAATGAATCTGCTAACTTCTGCCATTTTTTACCGAAGCCAGAAAAACAGGCGAAGGGTTACAAAAATAGCTCTAGTTACAGATTGGTAGACCCGATTTGAAATCCGACTTGTTGCTTGAAAAGCTGAAGATTAGGGGTAGATTTTATATAGAAAACATTGTTTTCTGTAAAATGTTGGGAAAGGGGTCAAAACGGCAGTTGTTTGTGAAAGTTTAAAAAACACATGGTAGTGCATTTCGTAAAACGGCTGTAATGTAAATTCCATACTGAATAAACCTTCTCCGCATTTGACAAGCAGAGAAGTAGAGGGAAGTTTTAATCTAATATATTTTTGTCAAACTCTTTGGTTTACTGGTCAAAATGATAGTTGTTTTGAATTTAATGAATCTGCTAACTTCTGACATTTTTTACCGAAGCCAGAAAAGCAGGCGAAGGGTTACAAAAATAGCTCTAGTTACAGATTGGTAGACCCGATTTGAAATCCGACTTGTTGCTTGAAAAGCTGAAGATTAGGGGTAGATTTTACATAGAAACCATTGTTTTCTGTAAAATGTTGGGAAAGGGGTCAAAACGGCAGTTTTTGTGAAAGTTGTTTTGAATTTAATGAATCTGCTAACTTCTGACATTTTTTACCGAAGCCAGAAAAACAGGCGAAGGGTTACAAAAATAGCTCTAGTTACACATTGGTAGACCCGATTTGAAATCCGACTTGTTGCTTGAAAAGCTGAAGATTAGGGGTAGATTTTATATAGAAAACATTGTTTTCTGTAAAATGTTGGGAAAGGGGTCAAAACGGCAGTTGTTTGTGAAAGTTTAAAAAACACATGGTAGTGCATTTCGTAAAACGGCTGTAATGTAAATTCCATACTGAATAAACCTTCTCCGCATTTGACAAGCAGAGAAGTAGAGGGAAGTTTTAATCTAATATATTTTTGTCAAACTCTTTGGTTTACTGGTCAAAATGATAGTTGTTTTGAATTTAATGAATCTGCTAACTTCTGACATTTTTTACCGAAGCCAGAAAAACAGGCGAAGGGTTACAAAAATAGCTCTAGTTACAGATTGGTAGACCCGATTTGAAATCCGACTTGTTGCTTGAAAAGCTGAAGATTAGGGGTAGATTTTACATAGAAACCATTGTTTTCTGTAAAATGTTGGGAAAGGGGTCAAAACGGCAGTTTTTGTGAAAGTTGTTTTGAATTTAATGAATCTGCTAACTTCTGACATTTTTTACCGAAGCCAGAAAAACAGGCGAAGGGTTACAAAAATAGCTCTAGTTACACATTGGTAGACCCGATTTGAAATCCGACTTGTTGCTTGAAAAGCTGAAGATTAGGGGTAGATTTTATATAGAAAACATTGTTTTCTGTAAAATGTTGGGAAAGGGGTCAAAACGGCAGTTTTTGTGAAAGTTGTTTTGAATTTAATGAATCTGCTAACTTCTGACATTTTTTACCGAAGCCAGAAAAACAGGCGAAGGGTTGAAAAAAATAGCTCTAGTTACAGATTGGTAGACCCGATTTGAAATCCGACTTGTTGCTTGAAAAGCTGAAGATTAGGGGTAGATTTTATATAGAAAACATTGTTTTCTGTAAAATGTTGGGAAAGGGGTCAAAACGGCAGTTGTTTGTGAAAGTTTAAAAAACACATGGTAGTGCATTTCGTAAAACGGCTGTAATGTAAATTCCATACTGAATAAACCTTCTCCGCATTTGACAAGCAGAGAAGTAGAGGGAAGTTTTAATCTAATATATTTTTGTCAAAGTCTTTGGTTTAGTGGTCAAAATGATAGTTGTTTTGAATTTAATGAATCTGCTAACTTCTGACATTTTTTACCGAAGCCAGAAAAACAGGCGAAGGGTTACAAAAATAGCTCTAGTTACAGATTGGTAGACCCGATTTGAAATCCGACTTGTTGCTTGAAAAGCTGAAGATTAGGGGTAGATTTTACATAGAAACCATTGTTTTCTGTAAAATGTTGGGAAAGGGGTCAAAACGTCAGTTTTTGTGAAAGTTGTTTTGAATTTAATGAATCTGCTAACTTCTGCCATTTTTTACCGAAGCCAGAAAAACAGGCGAAGGGTTACAAAAATAGCTCTAGTTACACATTGGTAGACCCGATTTGAAATCCGACTTGTTGCTTGAAAAGCTGAAGATTAGGGGTAGATTTTATATAGAAAACATTGTTTTCTGTAAAATGTTGGGAAAGGGGTCAAAACGGCAGTTGTTTGTGAAAGTTTAAAAAACACATGGTAGTGCATTTCGTAAAACGGCTGTAATGTAAATTCCATACTGAATAAACCTTCTCCGCATTTGACAAGCAGAGAAGTAGAGGGAAGTTTTAATCTAATATATTTTTGTCAAACTCTTTGGTTTACTGGTCAAAATGATAGTTGTTTTGAATTTAATGAATCTGCTAACTTCTGACATTTTTTACCGAAGCCAGAAAAACAGGCGAAGGGTTACAAAAATAGCTCTAGTTACAGATTGGTAGACCCGATTTGAAATCCGACTTGTTGCTTGAAAAGCTGAAGATTAGGGGTAGATTTTACATAGAAACCATTGTTTTCTGTAAAATGTTGGGAAAGGGGTCAAAACGGCAGTTTTTGTGAAAGTTGTTTTGAATTTAATGAATCTGCTAACTTCTGACATTTTTTACCGAAGCCAGAAAAACAGGCGAAGGGTTACAAAAATAGCTCTAGTTACACATTGGTAGACCCGATTTGAAATCCGACTTGTTGCTTGAAAAGCTGAAGATTAGGGGTAGATTTTATATAGAAAACATTGTTTTCTGTAAAATGTTGGGAAAGGGGTCAAAACGGCAGTTTTTGTGAAAGTTGTTTTGAATTTAATGAATCTGCTAACTTCTGACATTTTTTACCGAAGCCAGAAAAACAGGCGAAGGGTTGAAAAAAATAGCTCTAGTTACAGATTGGTAGACCCGATTTGAAATCCGACTTGTTGCTTGAAAAGCTGAAGATTAGGGGTAGATTTTATATAGAAAACATTGTTTTCTGTAAAATGTTGGGAAAGGGGTCAAAACGGCAGTTTTTGTGAAAGTTGTTTTGAATTTAATGAATCTGCTAACTTCTGACATTTTTTACCGAAGCCAGAAAAACAGGCGAAGGGTTGAAAAAAATAGCTCTAGTTACAGATTGGTAGACCCGATTTGAAATCCGACTTGTTGCTTGAAAAGCTGAAGATTAGGGGTAGATTTTATATAGAAAACATTGTTTTCTGTAAAATGTTGGGAAAGGGGTCAAAACGGCAGTTGTTTGTGAAAGTTTAAAAAACACATGGTAGTGCATTTCGTAAAACGGCTGTAATGTAAATTCCATACTGAATAAACCTTCTCCGCATTTGACAAGCAGAGAAGTAGAGGGAAGTTTTAATCTAATATATTTTTGTCAAAGTCTTTGGTTTAGTGGTCAAAATGATAGTTGTTTTGAATTTAATGAATCTGCTAACTTCTGACATTTTTTACCGAAGCCAGAAAAACAGGCGAAGGGTTACAAAAATAGCTCTAGTTACAGATTGGTAGACCCGATTTGAAATCCGACTTGTTGCTTGAAAAGCTGAAGATTAGGGGTAGATTTTACATAGAAACCATTGTTTTCTGTAAAATGTTGGGAAAGGGGTCAAAACGGCAGTTTTTGTGAAAGTTGTTTTGAATTTAATGAATCTGCTAACTTCTGACATTTTTTACCGAAGCCAGAAAAACAGGCGAAGGGTTACAAAAATAGCTCTAGTTACACATTGGTAGACCCGATTTGAAATCCGACTTGTTGCTTGAAAAGCTGAAGATTAGGGGTAGATTTTATATAGAAAACATTGTTTTCTGTAAAATGTTGGGAAAGGGGTCAAAACGGCAGTTTTTGTGAAAGTTGTTTTGAATTTAATGAATCTGCTAACTTCTGACATTTTTTACCGAAGCCAGAAAAACAGGCGAAGGGTTGCAAAAATAGCTCTAGTTACAGATTGGTAGACCCGATTTGAAATCCGACTTGTTGCTTGAAAAGCGGAAGATTAGGGGTAGATTTTATATAGAAAACATTGTTTTCTGTAAAATGTTGGGAAAGGGGTCAAAACGGCAGTTGTTTGTGAAAGTTTAAAAAACACATGGTAGTGCATTTCGTAAAACGGCTGTAATGTAAATTCCATACTGAATAAACCTTCTCCGCATTTGACAAGCAGAGAAGTAGAGGGAAGTTTTAATCTAATATATTTTTGTCAAACTCTTTGGTTTACTGGTCAAAATGATAGTTGTTTTGAATTTAATGAATCTGCTAACTTCTGACATTTTTTACCGAAGCCAGAAAAACAGGCGAAGGGTTACAAAAATAGCTCTAGTTACAGATTGGTAGACCCGATTTGAAATCCGACTTGTTGCTTGAAAAGCTGAAGATTAGGGGTAGATTTTACATAGAAACCATTGTTTTCTGTAAAATGTTGGGAAAGGGGTCAAAACGGCAGTTTTTGTGAAAGTTGTTTTGAATTTAATGAATCTGCTAACTTCTGACATTTTTTACCGAAGCCAGAAAAGCAGGCGAAGGGTTACAAAAATAGCTCTAGTTACACATTGGTAGACCCGATTTGAAATCCGACTTGTTGCTTGAAAAGCTGAAGATTAGGGGTAGATTTTACATAGAAAACATTGTTTTCTGTAAAATGTTGGGAAAGGGGTCAAAACGGCAGTTTTTGTGAAAGTTGTTTTGAATTTAATGAATCTGCTAACTTCTGACATTTTTTACCGAAGCCAGAAAAACAGGCGAAGGGTTACAAAAATAGCTCTAGTTACACATTGGTAGACCCGATTTGAAATCCGACTTGTTGCTTGAAAAGCTGAAGATTAGGGGTAGATTTTATATAGAAAACATTGTTTTCTGTAAAATGTTGGGAAAGGGGTCAAAACGGCAGTTGTTTGTGAAAGTTTAAAAAACACATGGTAGTGCATTTCGTAAAACGGCTGTAATGTAAATTCCATACTGAATAAACCTTCTCCGCATTTGACAAGCAGAGAAGTAGAGGGAAGTTTTAATCTAATATATTTTTGTCAAACTCTTTGGTTTACTGGTCAAAATGATAGTTGTTTTGAATTTAATGAATCTGCTAACTTCTGACATTTTTTACCGAAGCCAGAAAAACAGGCGAAGGGTTACAAAAATAGCTCTAGTTACAGATTGGTAGACCCGATTTGAAATCCGACTTGTTGCTTGAAAAGCTGAAGATTAGGGGTAGATTTTACATAGAAACCATTGTTTTCTGTAAAATGTTGGGAAAGGGGTCAAAACGGCAGTTTTTGTGAAAGTTGTTTTGAATTTAATGAATCTGCTAACTTCTGACATTTTTTACCGAAGCCAGAAAAACAGGCGAAGGGTTACAAAAATAGCTCTAGTTACACATTGGTAGACCCGATTTGAAATCCGACTTGTTGCTTGAAAAGCTGAAGATTAGGGGTAGATTTTATATAGAAAACATTGTTTTCTGTAAAATGTTGGGAAAGGGGTCAAAACGGCAGTTTTTGTGAAAGTTGTTTTGAATTTAATGAATCTGCTAACTTCTGACATTTTTTACCGAAGCCAGAAAAACAGGCGAAGGGTTGAAAAAAATAGCTCTAGTTACAGATTGGTAGACCCGATTTGAAATCCGACTTGTTGCTTGAAAAGCTGAAGATTAGGGGTAGATTTTATATAGAAAACATTGTTTTCTGTAAAATGTTGGGAAAGGGGTCAAAACGGCAGTTGTTTGTGAAAGTTTAAAAAACACATGGTAGTGCATTTCGTAAAACGGCTGTAATGTAAATTCCATACTGAATAAACCTTCTCCGCATTTGACAAGCAGAGAAGTAGAGGGAAGTTTTAATCTAATATATTTTTGTCAAAGTCTTTGGTTTAGTGGTCAAAATGATAGTTGTTTTGAATTTAATGAATCTGCTAACTTCTGACATTTTTTACCGAAGCCAGAAAAACAGGCGAAGGGTTACAAAAATAGCTCTAGTTACAGATTGGTAGACCCGATTTGAAATCCGACTTGTTGCTTGAAAAGCTGAAGATTAGGGGTAGATTTTACATAGAAACCATTGTTTTCTGTAAAATGTTGGGAAAGGGGTCAAAACGGCAGTTTTTGTGAAAGTTGTTTTGAATTTAATGAATCTGCTAACTTCTGACATTTTTTACCGAAGCCAGAAAAACAGGCGAAGGGTTGAAAAAAATAGCTCTAGTTACAGATTGGTAGACCCGATTTGAAATCCGACTTGTTGCTTGAAAAGCTGAAGATTAGGGGTAGATTTTATATAGAAAACATTGTTTTCTGTAAAATGTTGGGAAAGGGGTCAAAACGGCAGTTTTTGTGAAAGTTGTTTTGAATTTAATGAATCTGCTAACTTCTGCCATTTTTTACCGAAGCCAGAAAAACAGGCGAAGGGTTACAAAAATAGCTCTAGTTACACATTGGTAGACCCGATTTGAAATCCGACTTGTTGCTTGAAAAGCTGAAGATTAGGGGTAGATTTTATATAGAAAACATTGTTTTCTGTAAAATGTTGGGAAAGGGGTCAAAACGGCAGTTTTTGTGAAAGTTGTTTTGAATTTAATGAATCTGCTAACTTCTGACATTTTTTACCGAAGCCAGAAAAACAGGCGAAGGGTTGCAAAAATAGCTCTAGTTACAGATTGGTAGACCCGATTTGAAATCCGACTTGTTGCTTGAAAAGCGGAAGATTAGGGGTAGATTTTATATAGAAAACATTGTTTTCTGTAAAATGTTGGGAAAGGGGTCAAAACGGCAGTTGTTTGTGAAAGTTTAAAAAACACATGGTAGTGCATTTCGTAAAACGGCTGTAATGTAAATTCCATACTGAATAAACCTTCTCCGCATTTGACAAGCAGAGAAGTAGAGGGAAGTTTTAATCTAATATATTTTTGTCAAACTCTTTGGTTTACTGTTCAAAATGATAGTTGTTTTGAATTTAATGAATCTGCTAACTTCTGACATTTTTTACCGAAGCCAGAAAAACAGGCGAAGGGTTACAAAAATAGCTCTAGTTACAGATTGGTAGACCCGATTTGAAATCCGACTTGTTGCTTGAAAAGCTGAAGATTAGGGGTAGATTTTACATAGAAACCATTGTTTTCTGTAAAATGTTGGGAAAGGGGTCAAAACGTCAGTTTTTGTGAAAGTTGTTTTGAATTTAATGAATCTGCTAACTTCTGACATTTTTTACCGAAGCCAGAAAAACAGGCGAAGGGTTACAAAAATAGCTCTAGTTACACATTGGTAGACCCGATTTGAAATCCGACTTGTTGCTTGAAAAGCTGAAGATTAGGGGTAGATTTTATATAGAAAACATTGTTTTCTGTAAAATGTTGGGAAAGGGGTCAAAACGGCAGTTTTTGTGAAAGTTGTTTTGAATTTAATGAATCTGCTAACTTCTGACATTTTTTACCGAAGCCAGAAAAACAGGCGAAGGGTTGAAAAAAATAGCTCTAGTTACAGATTGGTAGACCCGATTTGAAATCCGACTTGTTGCTTGAAAAGCTGAAGATTAGGGGTAGATTTTATATAGAAAACATTGTTTTCTGTAAAATGTTGGGAAAGGGGTCAAAACGGCAGTTGTTTGTGAAAGTTTAAAAAACACATGGTAGTGCATTTCGTAAAACGGCTGTAATGTAAATTCCATACTGAATAAACCTTCTCCGCATTTGACAAGCAGAGAAGTAGAGGGAAGTTTTAATCTAATATATTTTTGTCAAAGTCTTTGGTTTAGTGGTCAAAATGATAGTTGTTTTGAATTTAATGAATCTGCTAACTTCTGACATTTTTTACCGAAGCCAGAAAAACAGGCGAAGGGTTACAAAATTAGCTCTATTTACAGATTGGTAGACCCGATTTGAAATCCGACTTGTTGCTTGAAAAGCTGAAGATTAGGGGTAGATTTTATATAGAAAACATTGTTTTCTGTAAAATGTTGGGAAAGGGGTCAAAACGGCAGTTTTTGTGAAAGTTGTTTTGAATTTAATGAATCTGCTAACTTCTGCCATTTTTTACCGAAGCCAGAAAAACAGGCGAAGGGTTACAAAAATAGCTCTAGTTACAGATTGGTAGACCCGATTTGAAATCCGACTTGTTGCTTGAAAAGCTGAAGATTAGGGGTAGATTTTATATAGAAAACATTGTTTTCTGTAAAATGTTGGGAAAGGGGTCAAAACGGCAGTTTTTGTGAAAGTTGTTTTGAATTTAATGAATCTGCTAACTTCTGACATTTTTTACCGAAGCCAGAAAAACAGGCGAAGGGTTACAAAAATAGCTCTAGTTACAGATTGGTAGACCCGATTTGAAATCCGACTTGTTGCTTGAAAAGCTGAAGATTAGGGGTAGATTTTACATAGAAACCATTGTTTTCTGTAAAATGTTGGGAAAGGGGTCAAAACGGCAGTTTTTGTGAAAGTTGTTTTGAATTTAATGAATCTGCTAACTTCTGCCATTTTTTACCGAAGCCAGAAAAACAGGCGAAGGGTTACAAAAATAGCTCTAGTTACACATTGGTAGACCCGATTTGAAATCCGACTTGTTGCTTGAAAAGCTGAAGATTAGGGGTAGATTTTATATAGAAAACATTGTTTTCTGTAAAATGTTGGGAAAGGGGTCAAAACGGCAGTTTTTGTGAAAGTTGTTTTGAATTTAATGAATCTGCTAACTTCTGACATTTTTTACCGAAGCCAGAAAAACAGGCGAAGGGTTGCAAAAATAGCTCTAGTTACAGATTGGTAGACCCGATTTGAAATCCGACTTGTTGCTTGAAAAGCGGAAGATTAGGGGTAGATTTTATATAGAAAACATTGTTTTCTGTAAAATGTTGGGAAAGGGGTCAAAACGGCAGTTGTTTGTGAAAGTTTAAAAAACACATGGTAGTGCATTTCGTAAAACGGCTGTAATGTAAATTCCATACTGAATAAACCTTCTCCGCATTTGACAAGCAGAGAAGTAGAGGGAAGTTTTAATCTAATATATTTTTGTCAAACTCTTTGGTTTACTGTTCAAAATGATAGTTGTTTTGAATTTAATGAATCTGCTAACTTCTGACATTTTTTACCGAAGCCAGAAAAACAGGCGAAGGGTTACAAAAATAGCTCTAGTTACAGATTGGTAGACCCGATTTGAAATCCGACTTGTTGCTTGAAAAGCTGAAGATTAGGGGTAGATTTTACATAGAAACCATTGTTTTCTGTAAAATGTTGGGAAAGGGGTCAAAACGTCAGTTTTTGTGAAAGTTGTTTTGAATTTAATGAATCTGCTAACTTCTGACATTTTTTACCGAAGCCAGAAAAACAGGCGAAGGGTTACAAAAATAGCTCTAGTTACACATTGGTAGACCCGATTTGAAATCCGACTTGTTGCTTGAAAAGCTGAAGATTAGGGGTAGATTTTATATAGAAAACATTGTTTTCTGTAAAATGTTGGGAAAGGGGTCAAAACGGCAGTTTTTGTGAAAGTTGTTTTGAATTTAATGAATCTGCTAACTTCTGACATTTTTTACCGAAGCCAGAAAAACAGGCGAAGGGTTGAAAAAAATAGCTCTAGTTACAGATTGGTAGACCCGATTTGAAATCCGACTTGTTGCTTGAAAAGCTGAAGATTAGGGGTAGATTTTATATAGAAAACATTGTTTTCTGTAAAATGTTGGGAAAGGGGTCAAAACGGCAGTTGTTTGTGAAAGTTTAAAAAACACATGGTAGTGCATTTCGTAAAACGGCTGTAATGTAAATTCCATACTGAATAAACCTTCTCCGCATTTGACAAGCAGAGAAGTAGAGGGAAGTTTTAATCTAATATATTTTTGTCAAAGTCTTTGGTTTAGTGGTCAAAATGATAGTTGTTTTGAATTTAATGAATCTGCTAACTTCTGACATTTTTTACCGAAGCCAGAAAAACAGGCGAAGGGTTACAAAATTAGCTCTATTTACAGATTGGTAGACCCGATTTGAAATCCGACTTGTTGCTTGAAAAGCTGAAGATTAGGGGTAGATTTTATATAGAAAACATTGTTTTCTGTAAAATGTTGGGAAAGGGGTCAAAACGGCAGTTTTTGTGAAAGTTGTTTTGAATTTAATGAATCTGCTAACTTCTGACATTTTTTACCGAAGCCAGAAAAACAGGCGAAGGGTTACAAAAATAGCTCTAGTTACACATTGGTAGACCCGATTTGAAATCCGACTTGTTGCTTGAAAAGCTGAAGATTAGGGGTAGATTTTATATAGAAAACATTGTTTTCTGTAAAATGTTGGGAAAGGGGTCAAAACGGCAGTTTTTGTGAAAGTTGTTTTGAATTTAATGAATCTGCTAACTTCTGACATTTTTTACCGAAGCCAGAAAAACAGGCGAAGGGTTGCAAAAATAGCTCTAGTTACAGATTGGTAGACCCGATTTGAAATCCGACTTGTTGCTTGAAAAGCTGAAGATTAGGGGTAGATTTTATATAGAAAACATTGTTTTCTGTAAAATGTTGGGAAAGGGGTCAAAACGGCAGTTGTTTGTGAAAGTTTAAAAAACACATGGTAGTGCATTTCGTAAAACGGCTGTAATGTAAATTCCATACTGAATAAACCTTCTCCGCATTTGACAAGCAGAGAAGTAGAGGGAAGTTTTAATCTAATATATTTTTGTCAAAGTCTTTGGTTTAGTGGTCAAAATGATAGTTGTTTTGAATTTAATGAATCTGCTAACTTCTGACATTTTTTACCGAAGCCAGAAAAACAGGCGAAGGGTTACAAAAATAGCTCTAGTTACAGATTGGTAGACCCGATTTGAAATCCGACTTGTTGCTTGAAAAGCTGAAGATTAGGGGTAGATTTTACATAGAAAACATTGTTTTCTGTAAAATGTTGGGAAAGGGGTCAAAACGGCAGTTTTTGTGAAAGTTGTTTTGAATTTAATGAATCTGCTAACTTCTGACATTTTTTACCGAAGCCAGAAAAACAGGCGAAGGGTTACAAAAATAGCTCTAGTTACACATTGGTAGACCCGATTTGAAATCCGACTTGTTGCTTGAAAAGCTGAAGATTAGGGGTAGATTTTATATAGAAAACATTGTTTTCTGTAAAATGTTGGGAAAGGGGTCAAAACGGCAGTTTTTGTGAAAGTTGTTTTGAATTTAATGAATCTGCTAACTTCTGACATTTTTTACCGAAGCCAGAAAAACAGGCGAAGGGTTGCAAAAATAGCTCTAGTTACAGATTGGTAGACCCGATTTGAAATCCGACTTGTTGCTTGAAAAGCGGAAGATTAGGGGTAGATTTTATATAGAAAACATTGTTTTCTGTAAAATGTTGGGAAAGGGGTCAAAACGGCAGTTGTTTGTGAAAGTTTAAAAAACACATGGTAGTGCATTTCGTAAAACGGCTGTAATGTAAATTCCATACTGAATAAACCTTCTCCGCATTTGACAAGCAGAGAAGTAGAGGGAAGTTTTAATCTAATATATTTTTGTCAAACTCTTTGGTTTACTGGTCAAAATGATAGTTGTTTTGAATTTAATGAATCTGCTAACTTCTGACATTTTTTACCGAAGCCAGAAAAACAGGCGAAGGGTTACAAAAATAGCTCTAGTTACAGATTGGTAGACCCGATTTGAAATCCGACTTGTTGCTTGAAAAGCTGAAGATTAGGGGTAGATTTTATATAGAAAACATTGTTTTCTGTAAAATGTTGGGAAAGGGGTCAAAACGGCAGTTTTTGTGAAAGTTGTTTTGAATTTAATGAATCTGCTAACTTCTGACATTTTTTACCGAAGCCAGAAAAACAGGCGAAGGGTTGCAAAAATAGCTCTAGTTACAGATTGGTAGACCCGATTTGAAATCCGACTTGTTGCTTGAAAAGCGGAAGATTAGGGGTAGATTTTATATAGAAAACATTGTTTTCTGTAAAATGTTGGGAAAGGGGTCAAAACGGCAGTTGTTTGTGAAAGTTTAAAAAACACATGGTAGTGCATTTCGTAAAACGGCTGTAATGTAAATTCCATACTGAATAAACCTTCTCCGCATTTGACAAGCAGAGAAGTAGAGGGAAGTTTTAATCTAATATATTTTTGTCAAACTCTTTGGTTTACTGGTCAAAATGATAGTTGTTTTGAATTTAATGAATCTGCTAACTTCTGACATTTTTTACCGAAGCCAGAAAAACAGGCGAAGGGTTACAAAAATAGCTCTAGTTACAGATTGGTAGACCCGATTTGAAATCCGACTTGTTGCTTGAAAAGCTGAAGATTAGGGGTAGATTTTACATAGAAACCATTGTTTTCTGTAAAATGTTGGGAAAGGGGTCAAAACGGCAGTTTTTGTGAAAGTTGTTTTGAATTTAATGAATCTGCTAACTTCTGACATTTTTTACCGAAGCCAGAAAAACAGGCGAAGGGTTACAAAAATAGCTCTAGTTACACATTGGTAGACCCGATTTGAAATCCGACTTGTTGCTTGAAAAGCTGAAGATTAGGGGTAGATTTTATATAGAAAACATTGTTTTCTGTAAAATGTTGGGAAAGGGGTCAAAACGGCAGTTTTTGTGAAAGTTGTTTTGAATTTAATGAATCTGCTAACTTCTGACATTTTTTACCGAAGCCAGAAAAACAGGCGAAGGGTTGCAAAAATAGCTCTAGTTACAGATTGGTAGACCCGATTTGAAATCCGACTTGTTGCTTGAAAAGCGGAAGATTAGGGGTAGATTTTATATAGAAAACATTGTTTTCTGTAAAATGTTGGGAAAGGGGTCAAAACGGCAGTTGTTTGTGAAAGTTTAAAAAACACATGGTAGTGCATTTCGTAAAACGGCTGTAATGTAAATTCCATACTGAATAAACCTTCTCCGCATTTGACAAGCAGAGAAGTAGAGGGAAGTTTTAATCTAATATATTTTTGTCAAACTCTTTGGTTTACTGGTCAAAATGATAGTTGTTTTGAATTTAATGAATCTGCTAACTTCTGACATTTTTTACCGAAGCCAGAAAAACAGGCGAAGGGTTACAAAAATAGCTCTAGTTACAGATTGGTAGACCCGATTTGAAATCCGACTTGTTGCTTGAAAAGCTGAAGATTAGGGGTAGATTTTACATAGAAACCATTGTTTTCTGTAAAATGTTGGGAAAGGGGTCAAAACGGCAGTTTTTGTGAAAGTTGTTTTGAATTTAATGAATCTGCTAACTTCTGACATTTTTTACCGAAGCCAGAAAAACAGGCGAAGGGTTACAAAAATAGCTCTAGTTACACATTGGTAGACCCGATTTGAAATCCGACTTGTTGCTTGAAAAGCGGAAGATTAGGGGTAGATTTTATATAGAAAACATTGTTTTCTGTAAAATGTTGGGAAAGGGGTCAAAACGGCAGTTTTTGTGAAAGTTGTTTTGAATTTAATGAATCTGCTAACTTCTGACATTTTTTACCGAAGCCAGAAAAACAGGCGAAGGGTTACAAAAATAGCTCTAGTTACAGATTGGTAGACCCGATTTGAAATCCGACTTGTTGCTTGAAAAGCGGAAGATTAGGGGTAGATTTTATATAGAAAACATTGTTTTCTGTAAAATGTTGGGAAAGGGGTCAAAACGGCAGTTGTTTGTGAAAGTTTAAAAAACACATGGTAGTGCATTTCGTAAAACGGCTGTAATGTAAATTCCATACTGAATAAACCTTCTCCGCATTTGACAAGCAGAGAAGTAGAGGGAAGTTTTAATCTAATATATTTTTGTCAAACTCTTTGGTTTACTGGTCAAAATGATAGTTGTTTTGAATTTAATGAATCTGCTAACTTCTGACATTTTTTACCGAAGCCAGAAAAACAGGCGAAGGGTTACAAAAATAGCTCTAGTTACAGATTGGTAGACCCGATTTGAAATCCGACTTGTTGCTTGAAAAGCTGAAGATTAGGGGTAGATTTTACATAGAAACCATTGTTTTCTGTAAAATGTTGGGAAAGGGGTCAAAACGGCAGTTTTTGTGAAAGTTGTTTTGAATTTAATGAATCTGCTAACTTCTGACATTTTTTACCGAAGCCAGAAAAACAGGCGAAGGGTTACAAAAATAGCTCTAGTTACACATTGGTAGACCCGATTTGAAATCCGACTTGTTGCTTGAAAAGCTGAAGATTAGGGGTAGATTTTATATAGAAAACATTGTTTTCTGTAAAATGTTGGGAAAGGGGTCAAAACGGCAGTTTTTGTGAAAGTTGTTTTGAATTTAATGAATCTGCTAACTTCTGACATTTTTTACCGAAGCCAGAAAAACAGGCGAAGGGTTGCAAAAATAGCTCTAGTTACAGATTGGTAGACCCGATTTGAAATCCGACTTGTTGCTTGAAAAGCGGAAGATTAGGGGTAGATTTTATATAGAAAACATTGTTTTCTGTAAAATGTTGGGAAAGGGGTCAAAACGGCAGTTGTTTGTGAAAGTTTAAAAAACACATGGTAGTGCATTTCGTAAAACGGCTGTAATGTAAATTCCATACTGAATAAACCTTCTCCGCATTTGACAAGCAGAGAAGTAGAGGGAAGTTTTAATCTAATATATTTTTGTCAAACTCTTTGGTTTACTGGTCAAAATGATAGTTGTTTTGAATTTAATGAATCTGCTAACTTCTGACATTTTTTACCGAAGCCAGAAAAACAGGCGAAGGGTTACAAAAATAGCTCTAGTTACAGATTGGTAGACCCGATTTGAAATCCGACTTGTTGCTTGAAAAGCTGAAGATTAGGGGTAGATTTTACATAGAAACCATTGTTTTCTGTAAAATGTTGGGAAAGGGGTCAAAACGGCAGTTTTTGTGAAAGTTGTTTTGAATTTAATGAATCTGCTAACTTCTGACATTTTTTACCGAAGCCAGAAAAACAGGCGAAGGGTTACAAAAATAGCTCTAGTTACACATTGGTAGACCCGATTTGAAATCCGACTTGTTGCTTGAAAAGCGGAAGATTAGGGGTAGATTTTATATAGTAAACATTGTTTTCTGTAAAATGTTGGGAAAGGGGTCAAAACGGCAGTTTTTGTGAAAGTTGTTTTGAATTTAATGAATCTGCTAACTTCTGACATTTTTTACCGAAGCCAGAAAAACAGGCGAAGGGTTACAAAAATAGCTCTAGTTACAGATTGGTAGACCCGATTTGAAATCCGACTTGTTGCTTGAAAAGCTGAAGATAAGGGGTAGATTTTACATAGAAAACATTGTTTTCTGTAAAATGTTGGGAAAGGGGTCAAAACGGCAGTTTTTGTGAAAGTTTAAAAAACACATGGTAGTGCATTTCGTAAAACGGCTGTAATGTAAATTCCATACTGAATAAACCTTCTCCGCATTTGACAAGCAGAGAAGTAGAGGGAAGTTTTAATCTAATATATTTTTGTCAAACTCTTTGGTTTACTGGTCAAAATGATAGTTGTTTTGAATTTAATGAATCTGCTAACTTCTGACATTTTTTACCGAAGCCAGAAAAACAGGCGAAGGGTTACAAAAATAGCTCTAGTTACAGATTGGTAGACCCGATTTGAAATCCGACTTGTTGCTTGAAAAGCTGAAGATTAGGGGTAGATTTTACATAGAAACCATTGTTTTCTGTAAAATGTTGGGAAAGGGGTCAAAACGGCAGTTTTTGTGAAAGTTGTTTTGAATTTAATGAATCTGCTAACTTCTGACATTTTTTACCGAAGCCAGAAAAACAGGCGAAGGGTTACAAAAATAGCTCTAGTTACACATTGGTAGACCCGATTTGAAATCCGACTTGTTGCTTGAAAAGCTGAAGATTAGGGGTAGATTTTATATAGAAAACATTGTTTTCTGTAAAATGTTGGGAAAGGGGTCAAAACGGCAGTTTTTGTGAAAGTTGTTTTGAATTTAATGAATCTGCTAACTTCTGACATTTTTTACCGAAGCCAGAAAAACAGGCGAAGGGTTGCAAAAATAGCTCTAGTTACAGATTGGTAGACCCGATTTGAAATCCGACTTGTTGCTTGAAAAGCGGAAGATTAGGGGTAGATTTTATATAGAAAACATTGTTTTCTGTAAAATGTTGGGAAAGGGGTCAAAACGGCAGTTGTTTGTGAAAGTTTAAAAAACACATGGTAGTGCATTTCGTAAAACGGCTGTAATGTAAATTCCATACTGAATAAACCTTCTCCGCATTTGACAAGCAGAGAAGTAGAGGGAAGTTTTAATCTAATATATTTTTGTCAAACTCTTTGGTTTACTGGTCAAAATGATAGTTGTTTTGAATTTAATGAATCTGCTAACTTCTGACATTTTTTACCGAAGCCAGAAAAACAGGCGAAGGGTTACAAAAATAGCTCTAGTTACAGATTGGTAGACCCGATTTGAAATCCGACTTGTTGCTTGAAAAGCTGAAGATTAGGGGTAGATTTTACATAGAAACCATTGTTTTCTGTAAAATGTTGGGAAAGGGGTCAAAACGGCAGTTTTTGTGAAAGTTGTTTTGAATTTAATGAATCTGCTAACTTCTGACATTTTTTACCGAAGCCAGAAAAACAGGCGAAGGGTTACAAAAATAGCTCTAGTTACACATTGGTAGACCCGATTTGAAATCCGACTTGTTGCTTGAAAAGCTGAAGATTAGGGGTAGATTTTATATAGAAAACATTGTTTTCTGTAAAATGTTGGGAAAGGGGTCAAAACGGCAGTTTTTGTGAAAGTTGTTTTGAATTTAATGAATCTGCTAACTTCTGACATTTTTTACCGAAGCCAGAAAAACAGGCGAAGGGTTGCAAAAATAGCTCTAGTTACAGATTGGTAGACCCGATTTGAAATCCGACTTGTTGCTTGAAAAGCGGAAGATTAGGGGTAGATTTTATATAGAAAACATTGTTTTCTGTAAAATGTTGGGAAAGGGGTCAAAACGGCAGTTGTTTGTGAAAGTTTAAAAAACACATGGTAGTGCATTTCGTAAAACGGCTGTAATGTAAATTCCATACTGAATAAACCTTCTCCGCATTTGACAAGCAGAGAAGTAGAGGGAAGTTTTAATCTAATATATTTTTGTCAAACTCTTTGGTTTACTGGTCAAAATGATAGTTGTTTTGAATTTAATGAATCTGCTAACTTCTGACATTTTTTACCGAAGCCAGAAAAACAGGCGAAGGGTTACAAAAATAGCTCTAGTTACAGATTGGTAGACCCGATTTGAAATCCGACTTGTTGCTTGAAAAGCTGAAGATTAGGGGTAGATTTTACATAGAAACCATTGTTTTCTGTAAAATGTTGGGAAAGGGGTCAAAACGGCAGTTTTTGTGAAAGTTGTTTTGAATTTAATGAATCTGCTAACTTCTGACATTTTTTACCGAAGCCAGAAAAACAGGCGAAGGGTTACAAAAATAGCTCTAGTTACACATTGGTAGACCCGATTTGAAATCCGACTTGTTGCTTGAAAAGCTGAAGATTAGGGGTAGATTTTATATAGAAAACATTGTTTTCTGTAAAATGTTGGGAAAGGGGTCAAAACGGCAGTTTTTGTGAAAGTTGTTTTGAATTTAATGAATCTGCTAACTTCTGACATTTTTTACCGAAGCCAGAAAAACAGGCGAAGGGTTGCAAAAATAGCTCTAGTTACAGATTGGTAGACCCGATTTGAAATCCGACTTGTTGCTTGAAAAGCGGAAGATTAGGGGTAGATTTTATATAGAAAACATTGTTTTCTGTAAAATGTTGGGAAAGGGGTCAAAACGGCAGTTGTTTGTGAAAGTTTAAAAAACACATGGTAGTGCATTTCGTAAAACGGCTGTAATGTAAATTCCATACTGAATAAACCTTCTCCGCATTTGACAAGCAGAGAAGTAGAGGGAAGTTTTAATCTAATATATTTTTGTCAAACTCTTTGGTTTACTGGTCAAAATGATAGTTGTTTTGAATTTAATGAATCTGCTAACTTCTGACATTTTTTACCGAAGCCAGAAAAACAGGCGAAGGGTTGGAAAAATAGCTCTAGTTACAGATTGGTAGACCCGATTTGAAATCCGACTTGTTGCTTGAAAAGCTGAAGATTAGGGGTAGATTTTATATAGAAAACATTGTTTTCTGTAAAATGTTGGGAAAGGGGTCAAAACGGCAGTTTTTGTGAAAGTTTAAAAAACACATGGTAGTGCATTTCGTAAAACGGCTGTAATGTAAATTCCATACTGAATAAACCTTCTCCGCATTTGACAAGCAGAGAAGTAGAGGGAAGTTTTAATCTAATATATTTTTGTCAAACTCTTTGGTTTACTGGTCAAAATGGTAGTTGTTTTGAATTTAATGAATCTGCTAACTTCTGACATTTTTTACCGAAGCCAGAAAAACAGGCGAAGGGTTACAAAAATAGCTCTAGTTACAGATTGGTAGACCCGATTTGAAATCCGACTTGTTGCTTGAAAAGCTGAAGATTAGGGGTAGATTTTACATAGAAACCATTGTTTTCTGTAAAATGTTGGGAAAGGGGTCAAAACGGCAGTTTTTGTGAAAGTTGTTTTGAATTTAATGAATCTGCTAACTTCTGACATTTTTTACCGAAGCCAGAAAAACAGGCGAAGGGTTACAAAAATAGCTCTAGTTACACATTGGTAGACCCGATTTGAAATCCGACTTGTTGCTTGAAAAGCTGAAGATTAGGGGTAGATTTTATATAGAAAACATTGTTTTCTGTAAAATGTTGGGAAAGGGGTCAAAACGGCAGTTTTTGTGAAAGTTGTTTTGAATTTAATGAATCTGCTAACTTCTGACATTTTTTACCGAAGCCAGAAAAACAGGCGAAGGGTTGCAAAAATAGCTCTAGTTACAGATTGGTAGACCCGATTTGAAATCCGACTTGTTGCTTGAAAAGCTGAAGATTAGGGGTAGATTTTATATAGAAAACATTGTTTTCTGTAAAATGTTGGGAAAGGGGTCAAAACGGCAGTTGTTTGTGAAAGTTTAAAAAACACATGGTAGTGCATTTCGTAAAACGGCTGTAATGTAAATTCCATACTGAATAAACCTTCTCCGCATTTGACAAGCAGAGAAGTAGAGGGAAGTTTTAATCTAATATATTTTTGTCAAAGTCTTTGGTTTAGTGGTCAAAATGATAGTTGTTTTGAATTTAATGAATCTGCTAACTTCTGACATTTTTTACCGAAGCCAGAAAAACAGGCGAAGGGTTACAAAATTAGCTCTATTTACAGATTGGTAGACCCGATTTGAAATCCGACTTGTTGCTTGAAAAGCTGAAGATTAGGGGTAGATTTTACATAGAAAACATTGTTTTCTGTAAAATGTTGGGAAAGGGGTCAAAACGGCAGTTTTTGTGAAAGTTGTTTTGAATTTAATGAATCTGCTAACTTCTGACATTTTTTACCGAAGCCAGAAAAACAGGCGAAGGGTTGCAAAAATAGCTCTAGTTACAGATTGGTAGACCCGATTTGAAATCCGACTTGTTGCTTGAAAAGCGGAAGATTAGGGGTAGATTTTATATAGAAAACATTGTTTTCTGTAAAATGTTGGGAAAGGGGTCAAAACGGCAGTTTTTGTGAAAGTTGTTTTGAATTTAATGAATCTGCTAACTTCTGACATTTTTTACCGAAGCCAGAAAAACAGGCGAAGGGTTACAAAAATAGCTCTAGTTACACATTGGTAGACCCGATTTGAAATCCGACTTGTTGCTTGAAAAGCGGAAGATTAGGGGTAGATTTTATATAGTAAACATTGTTTTCTGTAAAATGTTGGGAAAGGGGTCAAAACGGCAGTTTTTGTGAAAGTTGTTTTGAATTTAATGAATCTGCTAACTTCTGACATTTTTTACCGAAGCCAGAAAAACAGGCGAAGGGTTACAAAAATAGCTCTAGTTACAGATTGGTAGACCCGATTTGAAATCCGACTTGTTGCTTGAAAAGCTGAAGATAAGGGGTAGATTTTACATAGAAAACATTGTTTTCTGTAAAATGTTGGGAAAGGGGTCAAAACGGCAGTTTTTGTGAAAGTTTAAAAAACACATGGTAGTGCATTTCGTAAAACGGCTGTAATGTAAATTCCATACTGAATAAACCTTCTCCGCATTTGACAAGCAGAGAAGTAGAGGGAAGTTTTAATCTAATATATTTTTGTCAAACTCTTTGGTTTACTGGTCAAAATGATAGTTGTTTTGAATTTAATGAATCTGCTAACTTCTGACATTTTTTACCGAAGCCAGAAAAACAGGCGAAGGGTTACAAAAATAGCTCTAGTTACAGATTGGTAGACCCGATTTGAAATCCGACTTGTTGCTTGAAAAGCTGAAGATTAGGGGTAGATTTTACATAGAAACCATTGTTTTCTGTAAAATGTTGGGAAAGGGGTCAAAACGGCAGTTTTTGTGAAAGTTGTTTTGAATTTAATGAATCTGCTAACTTCTGACATTTTTTACCGAAGCCAGAAAAACAGGCGAAGGGTTACAAAAATAGCTCTAGTTACACATTGGTAGACCCGATTTGAAATCCGACTTGTTGCTTGAAAAGCTGAAGATTAGGGGTAGATTTTATATAGAAAACATTGTTTTCTGTAAAATGTTGGGAAAGGGGTCAAAACGGCAGTTTTTGTGAAAGTTGTTTTGAATTTAATGAATCTGCTAACTTCTGACATTTTTTACCGAAGCCAGAAAAACAGGCGAAGGGTTGCAAAAATAGCTCTAGTTACAGATTGGTAGACCCGATTTGAAATCCGACTTGTTGCTTGAAAAGCTGAAGATTAGGGGTAGATTTTATATAGAAAACATTGTTTTCTGTAAAATGTTGGGAAAGGGGTCAAAACGGCAGTTGTTTGTGAAAGTTTAAAAAACACATGGTAGTGCATTTCGTAAAACGGCTGTAATGTAAATTCCATACTGAATAAACCTTCTCCGCATTTGACAAGCAGAGAAGTAGAGGGAAGTTTTAATCTAATATATTTTTGTCAAAGTCTTTGGTTTAGTGGTCAAAATGATAGTTGTTTTGAATTTAATGAATCTGCTAACTTCTGACATTTTTTACCGAAGCCAGAAAAACAGGCGAAGGGTTACAAAATTAGCTCTATTTACAGATTGGTAGACCCGATTTGAAATCCGACTTGTTGCTTGAAAAGCTGAAGATTAGGGGTAGATTTTACATAGAAAACATTGTTTTCTGTAAAATGTTGGGAAAGGGGTCAAAACGGCAGTTTTTGTGAAAGTTGTTTTGAATTTAATGAATCTGCTAACTTCTGACATTTTTTACCGAAGCCAGAAAAACAGGCGAAGGGTTGCAAAAATAGCTCTAGTTACAGATTGGTAGACCCGATTTGAAATCCGACTTGTTGCTTGAAAAGCGGAAGATTAGGGGTAGATTTTATATAGAAAACATTGTTTTCTGTAAAATGTTGGGAAAGGGGTCAAAACGGCAGTTTTTGTGAAAGTTGTTTTGAATTTAATGAATCTGCTAACTTCTGACATTTTTTACCGAAGCCAGAAAAACAGGCGAAGGGTTACAAAAATAGCTCTAGTTACACATTGGTAGACCCGATTTGAAATCCGACTTGTTGCTTGAAAAGCGGAAGATTAGGGGTAGATTTTATATAGTAAACATTGTTTTCTGTAAAATGTTGGGAAAGGGGTCAAAACGGCAGTTTTTGTGAAAGTTGTTTTGAATTTAATGAATCTGCTAACTTCTGACATTTTTTACCAAAGCCAGAAAAACAGGCGAAGGGTTACAAAAATAGCTCTAGTTACAGATTGGTAGACCCGATTTGAAATCCGACTTGTTGCTTGAAAAGCTGAAGATAAGGGGTAGATTTTACATAGAAAACATTGTTTTCTGTAAAATGTTGGGAAAGGGGTCAAAACGGCAGTTTTTGTGAAAGTTGTTTTGAATTTAATGAATCTGCTAACTTCTGACATTTTTTACCGAAGCCAGAAAAACAGGCGAAGGGTTACAAAAATAGCTCTAGTTACAGATTGGTAGACCCGATTTGAAATCCGACTTGTTGCTTGAAAAGCGGAAGATTAGGGGTAGATTTTATATAGTAAACATTGTTTTCTGTAAAATGTTGGGAAAGGGGTCAAAACGGCAGTTTTTGTGAAAGTTGTTTTGAATTTAATGAATCTGCTAACTTCTGACATTTTTTACCGAAGCCAGAAAAACAGGCGAAGGGTTACAAAAATAGCTCTAGTTACAGATTGGTAGACCCGATTTGAAATCCGACTTGTTGCTTGAAAAGCTGAAGATAAGGGGTAGATTTTACATAGAAAACATTGTTTTCTGTAAAATGTTGGGAAAGGGGTCAAAACGGCAGTTTTTGTGAAAGTTGTTTTGAATTTAATGAATCTGCTAACTTCTGACATTTTTTACCGAAGCCAGAAAAACAGGCGAAGGGTTACAAAAATAGCTCTAGTTACAGATTGGTAGACCCGATTTGAAATCCGACTTGTTGCTTGAAAAGCTGAAGATTAGGGGTAGATTTTATATAGAAAACATTGTTTTCTGTAAAATGTTGGGAAAGGGGTCAAAACGGCAGTTTTTGTGAAAGTTGTTTTGAATTTAATGAATCTGCTAACTTCTGACATTTTTTACCGAAGCCAGAAAAACAGGCGAAGGGTTGCAAAAATAGCTCTAGTTACAGATTGGTAGACCCGATTTGAAATCCGACTTGTTGCTTGAAAAGCTGAAGATTAGGGGTAGATTTTATATAGAAAACATTGTTTTCTGTAAAATGTTGGGAAAGGGGTCAAAACGGCAGTTGTTTGTGAAAGTTTAAAAAACACATGGTAGTGCATTTCGTAAAACGGCTGTAATGTAAATTCCATACTGAATAAACCTTCTCCGCATTTGACAAGCAGAGAAGTAGAGGGAAGTTTTAATCTAATATATTTTTGTCAAAGTCTTTGGTTTAGTGGTCAAAATGATAGTTGTTTTGAATTTAATGAATCTGCTAACTTCTGACATTTTTTACCGAAGCCAGAAAAACAGGCGAAGGGTTACAAAATTAGCTCTATTTACAGATTGGTAGACCCGATTTGAAATCCGACTTGTTGCTTGAAAAGCTGAAGATTAGGGGTAGATTTTACATAGAAAACATTGTTTTCTGTAAAATGTTGGGAAAGGGGTCAAAACGGCAGTTTTTGTGAAAGTTGTTTTGAATTTAATGAATCTGCTAACTTCTGACATTTTTTACCGAAGCCAGAAAAACAGGCGAAGGGTTGCAAAAATAGCTCTAGTTACAGATTGGTAGACCCGATTTGAAATCCGACTTGTTGCTTGAAAAGCGGAAGATTAGGGGTAGATTTTATATAGAAAACATTGTTTTCTGTAAAATGTTGGGAAAGGGGTCAAAACGGCAGTTTTTGTGAAAGTTGTTTTGAATTTAATGAATCTGCTAACTTCTGACATTTTTTACCGAAGCCAGAAAAACAGGCGAAGGGTTACAAAAATAGCTCTAGTTACACATTGGTAGACCCGATTTGAAATCCGACTTGTTGCTTGAAAAGCGGAAGATTAGGGGTAGATTTTATATAGTAAACATTGTTTTCTGTAAAATGTTGGGAAAGGGGTCAAAACGGCAGTTTTTGTGAAAGTTGTTTTGAATTTAATGAATCTGCTAACTTCTGACATTTTTTACCGAAGCCAGAAAAACAGGCGAAGGGTTACAAAAATAGCTCTAGTTACAGATTGGTAGACCCGATTTGAAATCCGACTTGTTGCTTGAAAAGCTGAAGATAAGGGGTAGATTTTACATAGAAAACATTGTTTTCTGTAAAATGTTGGGAAAGGGGTCAAAACGGCAGTTTTTGTGAAAGTTTAAAAAACACATGGTAGTGCATTTCGTAAAACGGCTGTAATGTAAATTCCATACTGAATAAACCTTCTCCGCATTTGACAAGCAGAGAAGTAGAGGGAAGTTTTAATCTAATATATTTTTGTCAAACTCTTTGGTTTACTGGTCAAAATGATAGTTGTTTTGAATTTAATGAATCTGCTAACTTCTGACATTTTTTACCGAAGCCAGAAAAACAGGCGAAGGGTTACAAAAATAGCTCTAGTTACAGATTGGTAGACCCGATTTGAAATCCGACTTGTTGCTTGAAAAGCTGAAGATTAGGGGTAGATTTTACATAGAAACCATTGTTTTCTGTAAAATGTTGGGAAAGGGGTCAAAACGGCAGTTTTTGTGAAAGTTGTTTTGAATTTAATGAATCTGCTAACTTCTGACATTTTTTACCGAAGCCAGAAAAACAGGCGAAGGGTTACAAAAATAGCTCTAGTTACACATTGGTAGACCCGATTTGAAATCCGACTTGTTGCTTGAAAAGCTGAAGATTAGGGGTAGATTTTATATAGAAAACATTGTTTTCTGTAAAATGTTGGGAAAGGGGTCAAAACGGCAGTTTTTGTGAAAGTTGTTTTGAATTTAATGAATCTGCTAACTTCTGACATTTTTTACCGAAGCCAGAAAAACAGGCGAAGGGTTACAAAAATAGCTCTAGTTACAGATTGGTAGACCCGATTTGAAATCCGACTTGTTGCTTGAAAAGCTGAAGATTAGGGGTAGATTTTACATAGAAAACATTGTTTTCTGTAAAATGTTGGGAAAGGGGTCAAAACGGCAGTTTTTGTGAAAGTTGTTTTGAATTTAATGAATCTGCTAACTTCTGACATTTTTTACCGAAGCCAGAAAAACAGGCGAAGGGTTACAAAAATAGCTCTAGTTACAGATTGGTAGACCCGATTTGAAATCCGACTTGTTGCTTGAAAAGCGGAAGATTAGGGGTAGATTTTATATAGTAAACATTGTTTTCTGTAAAATGTTGGGAAAGGGGTCAAAACGGCAGTTTTTGTGAAAGTTGTTTTGAATTTAATGAATCTGCTAACTTCTGACATTTTTTACCGAAGCCAGAAAAACAGGCGAAGGGTTACAAAAATAGCTCTAGTTACAGATTGGTAGACCCGATTTGAAATCCGACTTGTTGCTTGAAAAGCTGAAGATAAGGGGTAGATTTTACATAGAAAACATTGTTTTCTGTAAAATGTTGGGAAAGGGGTCAAAACGGCAGTTTTTGTGAAAGTTGTTTTGAATTTAATGAATCTGCTAACTTCTGACATTTTTTACCGAAGCCAGAAAAACAGGCGAAGGGTTACAAAAATAGCTCTAGTTACAGATTGGTAGACCCGATTTGAAATCCGACTTGTTGCTTGAAAAGCTGAAGATTAGGGGTAGATTTTATATAGAAAACATTGTTTTCTGTAAAATGTTGGGAAAGGGGTCAAAACGGCAGTTTTTGTGAAAGTTGTTTTGAATTTAATGAATCTGCTAACTTCTGACATTTTTTACCGAAGCCAGAAAAACAGGCGAAGGGTTGCAAAAATAGCTCTAGTTACAGATTGGTAGACCCGATTTGAAATCCGACTTGTTGCTTGAAAAGCTGAAGATTAGGGGTAGATTTTATATAGAAAACATTGTTTTCTGTAAAATGTTGGGAAAGGGGTCAAAACGGCAGTTGTTTGTGAAAGTTTAAAAAACACATGGTAGTGCATTTCGTAAAACGGCTGTAATGTAAATTCCATACTGAATAAACCTTCTCCGCATTTGACAAGCAGAGAAGTAGAGGGAAGTTTTAATCTAATATATTTTTGTCAAAGTCTTTGGTTTAGTGGTCAAAATGATAGTTGTTTTGAATTTAATGAATCTGCTAACTTCTGACATTTTTTACCGAAGCCAGAAAAACAGGCGAAGGGTTACAAAATTAGCTCTATTTACAGATTGGTAGACCCGATTTGAAATCCGACTTGTTGCTTGAAAAGCTGAAGATTAGGGGTAGATTTTACATAGAAAACATTGTTTTCTGTAAAATGTTGGGAAAGGGGTCAAAACGGCAGTTTTTGTGAAAGTTGTTTTGAATTTAATGAATCTGCTAACTTCTGACATTTTTTACCAAAGCCAGAAAAACAGGCGAAGGGTTACAAAAATAGCTCTAGTTACAGATTGGTAGACCCGATTTGAAATCCGACTTGTTGCTTGAAAAGCTGAAGATAAGGGGTAGATTTTACATAGAAAACATTGTTTTCTGTAAAATGTTGGGAAAGGGGTCAAAACGGCAGTTTTTGTGAAAGTTGTTTTGAATTTAATGAATCTGCTAACTTCTGACATTTTTTACCGAAGCCAGAAAAACAGGCGAAGGGTTACAAAAATAGCTCTAGTTACAGATTGGTAGACCCGATTTGAAATCCGACTTGTTGCTTGAAAAGCGGAAGATTAGGGGTAGATTTTATATAGTAAACATTGTTTTCTGTAAAATGTTGGGAAAGGGGTCAAAACGGCAGTTTTTGTGAAAGTTGTTTTGAATTTAATGAATCTGCTAACTTCTGACATTTTTTACCGAAGCCAGAAAAACAGGCGAAGGGTTACAAAAATAGCTCTAGTTACAGATTGGTAGACCCGATTTGAAATCCGACTTGTTGCTTGAAAAGCTGAAGATAAGGGGTAGATTTTACATAGAAAACATTGTTTTCTGTAAAATGTTGGGAAAGGGGTCAAAACGGCAGTTTTTGTGAAAGTTGTTTTGAATTTAATGAATCTGCTAACTTCTGACATTTTTTACCGAAGCCAGAAAAACAGGCGAAGGGTTACAAAAATAGCTCTAGTTACAGATTGGTAGACCCGATTTGAAATCCGACTTGTTGCTTGAAAAGCTGAAGATTAGGGGTAGATTTTATATAGAAAACATTGTTTTCTGTAAAATGTTGGGAAAGGGGTCAAAACGGCAGTTTTTGTGAAAGTTGTTTTGAATTTAATGAATCTGCTAACTTCTGACATTTTTTACCGAAGCCAGAAAAACAGGCGAAGGGTTGCAAAAATAGCTCTAGTTACAGATTGGTAGACCCGATTTGAAATCCGACTTGTTGCTTGAAAAGCTGAAGATTAGGGGTAGATTTTATATAGAAAACATTGTTTTCTGTAAAATGTTGGGAAAGGGGTCAAAACGGCAGTTGTTTGTGAAAGTTTAAAAAACACATGGTAGTGCATTTCGTAAAACGGCTGTAATGTAAATTCCATACTGAATAAACCTTCTCCGCATTTGACAAGCAGAGAAGTAGAGGGAAGTTTTAATCTAATATATTTTTGTCAAAGTCTTTGGTTTAGTGGTCAAAATGATAGTTGTTTTGAATTTAATGAATCTGCTAACTTCTGACATTTTTTACCGAAGCCAGAAAAACAGGCGAAGGGTTACAAAATTAGCTCTATTTACAGATTGGTAGACCCGATTTGAAATCCGACTTGTTGCTTGAAAAGCTGAAGATTAGGGGTAGATTTTACATAGAAAACATTGTTTTCTGTAAAATGTTGGGAAAGGGGTCAAAACGGCAGTTTTTGTGAAAGTTGTTTTGAATTTAATGAATCTGCTAACTTCTGACATTTTTTACCGAAGCCAGAAAAACAGGCGAACGGTTGCAAAAATAGCTCTAGTTACAGATTGGTAGACCCGATTTGAAATCCGACTTGTTGCTTGAAAAGCGGAAGATTAGGGGTAGATTTTATATAGAAAACATTGTTTTCTGTAAAATGTTGGGAAAGGGGTCAAAACGGCAGTTTTTGTGAAAGTTGTTTTGAATTTAATGAATCTGCTAACTTCTGACATTTTTTACCGAAGCCAGAAAAACAGGCGAAGGGTTACAAAAATAGCTCTAGTTACAGATTGGTAGACCCGATTTGAAATCCGACTTGTTGCTTGAAAAGCTGAAGATTAGGGGTAGATTTTACATAGAAACCATTGTTTTCTGTAAAATGTTGGGAAAGGGGTCAAAACGGCAGTTTTTGTGAAAGTTGTTTTGAATTTAATGAATCTGCTAACTTCTGACATTTTTTACCGAAGCCAGAAAAACAGGCGAAGGGTTACAAAAATAGCTCTAGTTACACATTGGTAGACCCGATTTGAAATCCGACTTGTTGCTTGAAAAGCTGAAGATTAGGGGTAGATTTTATATAGAAAACATTGTTTTCTGTAAAATGTTGGGAAAGGGGTCAAAACGGCAGTTTTTGTGAAAGTTGTTTTGAATTTAATGAATCTGCTAACTTCTGACATTTTTTACCGAAGCCAGAAAAACAGGCGAAGGGTTGCAAAAATAGCTCTAGTTACAGATTGGTAGACCCGATTTGAAATCCGACTTGTTGCTTGAAAAGCTGAAGATTAGGGGTAGATTTTATATAGAAAACATTGTTTTCTGTAAAATGTTGGGAAAGGGGTCAAAACGGCAGTTGTTTGTGAAAGTTTAAAAAACACATGGTAGTGCATTTCGTAAAACGGCTGTAATGTAAATTCCATACTGAATAAACCTTCTCCGCATTTGACAAGCAGAGAAGTAGAGGGAAGTTTTAATCTAATATATTTTTGTCAAAGTCTTTGGTTTAGTGGTCAAAATGATAGTTGTTTTGAATTTAATGAATCTGCTAACTTCTGACATTTTTTACCGAAGCCAGAAAAACAGGCGAAGGGTTACAAAATTAGCTCTATTTACAGATTGGTAGACCCGATTTGAAATCCGACTTGTTGCTTGAAAAGCTGAAGATTAGGGGTAGATTTTACATAGAAAACATTGTTTTCTGTAAAATGTTGGGAAAGGGGTCAAAACGGCAGTTTTTGTGAAAGTTGTTTTGAATTTAATGAATCTGCTAACTTCTGACATTTTTTACCAAAGCCAGAAAAACAGGCGAAGGGTTACAAAAATAGCTCTAGTTACAGATTGGTAGACCCGATTTGAAATCCGACTTGTTGCTTGAAAAGCTGAAGATAAGGGGTAGATTTTACATAGAAAACATTGTTTTCTGTAAAATGTTGGGAAAGGGGTCAAAACGGCAGTTTTTGTGAAAGTTGTTTTGAATTTAATGAATCTGCTAACTTCTGACATTTTTTACCGAAGCCAGAAAAACAGGCGAAGGGTTACAAAAATAGCTCTAGTTACAGATTGGTAGACCCGATTTGAAATCCGACTTGTTGCTTGAAAAGCGGAAGATTAGGGGTAGATTTTATATAGTAAACATTGTTTTCTGTAAAATGTTGGGAAAGGGGTCAAAACGGCAGTTTTTGTGAAAGTTGTTTTGAATTTAATGAATCTGCTAACTTCTGACATTTTTTACCGAAGCCAGAAAAACAGGCGAAGGGTTACAAAAATAGCTCTAGTTACAGATTGGTAGACCCGATTTGAAATCCGACTTGTTGCTTGAAAAGCTGAAGATAAGGGGTAGATTTTACATAGAAAACATTGTTTTCTGTAAAATGTTGGGAAAGGGGTCAAAACGGCAGTTTTTGTGAAAGTTGTTTTGAATTTAATGAATCTGCTAACTTCTGACATTTTTTACCGAAGCCAGAAAAACAGGCGAAGGGTTACAAAAATAGCTCTAGTTACAGATTGGTAGACCCGATTTGAAATCCGACTTGTTGCTTGAAAAGCTGAAGATTAGGGGTAGATTTTATATAGAAAACATTGTTTTCTGTAAAATGTTGGGAAAGGGGTCAAAACGGCAGTTTTTGTGAAAGTTGTTTTGAATTTAATGAATCTGCTAACTTCTGACATTTTTTACCGAAGCCAGAAAAACAGGCGAAGGGTTGCAAAAATAGCTCTAGTTACAGATTGGTAGACCCGATTTGAAATCCGACTTGTTGCTTGAAAAGCTGAAGATTAGGGGTAGATTTTATATAGAAAACATTGTTTTCTGTAAAATGTTGGGAAAGGGGTCAAAACGGCAGTTGTTTGTGAAAGTTTAAAAAACACATGGTAGTGCATTTCGTAAAACGGCTGTAATGTAAATTCCATACTGAATAAACCTTCTCCGCATTTGACAAGCAGAGAAGTAGAGGGAAGTTTTAATCTAATATATTTTTGTCAAAGTCTTTGGTTTAGTGGTCAAAATGATAGTTGTTTTGAATTTAATGAATCTGCTAACTTCTGACATTTTTTACCGAAGCCAGAAAAACAGGCGAAGGGTTACAAAATTAGCTCTATTTACAGATTGGTAGACCCGATTTGAAATCCGACTTGTTGCTTGAAAAGCTGAAGATTAGGGGTAGATTTTACATAGAAAACATTGTTTTCTGTAAAATGTTGGGAAAGGGGTCAAAACGGCAGTTTTTGTGAAAGTTGTTTTGAATTTAATGAATCTGCTAACTTCTGACATTTTTTACCGAAGCCAGAAAAACAGGCGAACGGTTGCAAAAATAGCTCTAGTTACAGATTGGTAGACCCGATTTGAAATCCGACTTGTTGCTTGAAAAGCGGAAGATTAGGGGTAGATTTTATATAGAAAACATTGTTTTCTGTAAAATGTTGGGAAAGGGGTCAAAACGGCAGTTTTTGTGAAAGTTGTTTTGAATTTAATGAATCTGCTAACTTCTGACATTTTTTACCGAAGCCAGAAAAACAGGCGAAGGGTTACAAAAATAGCTCTAGTTACACATTGGTAGACCCGATTTGAAATCCGACTTGTTGCTTGAAAAGCGGAAGATTAGGGGTAG